>NW_026294606.1:24927594-25125094 GCF_007827085.1 Peromyscus californicus insignis | reverse complement strand
GGGTCTGCAGGGCTGATCCCTTCATGTGCTCCAGCAGATCACAGATGGGGTGGATGCTGGGGTGGTGCTGTGGGATGTCTTTCTGTAGCTATGAATATGTGTTGCCACCGTTGGTTAATAAAAAAGCTGCTATGGTGTATGGCAAGGCAGAATAGAGTCAGGTGGGAAATCCAAGCAGAGACAGGTAGAAGGAAGGTGGAGTCCGAGGAGAGGCTGAGTGCTGCTGGGGGAGCAAGACACAGATAATGCCACAAAGCCTTGTGGCAAAACATAGATTAATAGAAATGTGTTGGATTAAGTTGTAAGAGCTAGTTAATGATAAGCCTGAGCCATAGGCCAGTTTGTAGTTATTATAAGCCTCTGAGTGCTTACTTGGGACCAAGAGACTGTGGGACACAGGAAAACTTCTGCCTACAGGGTGGGCCAACACATAACCCTGGTTCTGGACCTGCATAGCTGCAGGGTTGGTCAGCCTGCCAGCTCTCTCTCCCTTGTCCTCACCACCAGGATGAACTCTCCTGCATTGTCCTGGTGAGCTCACCCCTTGCAGAGATGAGCATGGGGCAGGACCAGTTCTGCCGCTCTCATATCCTCAGCATTGGATCTTCTACATCTACACCTTCAGGGTCAGCTCTATTGTGCTGCCCAGGCATGGCATATGGGCTGCTCTCCCGAGTGCAGCAGCTGATGAGGAGCCGGGACAGATCTTTCACTCTTATGACCTCAGGGTCACCTCTCCCACCTGCATTGGGCATTGATGGGCAGGTGGGGAGGGCATCTCTCCCCCTACCCATGCTGTACATGACAGATGGATAATAGGGACAGCTCTTCTATGCTCACAACTTTGGGGCTAGCTTACCCACACCTCTACCAACTGGGATTGGCTCTATTGTGCTGCCCACATGACATGCAGGGCCTGCTCTCCAGCTTTCTAAATTCAAATCACACTCCATTTCAGATTTGAATTACAGCTAGAAACAGAGCCCAGGGAGGCTTATGAGATTTCATCTTAATATAATATAATCCAAAATTTCTACTACAGGTAATTTATAGAGGCTTTTTTCTTTGGACTTTGTTCGAAAACATGTGAATATCAAACTGCTTACCTAGATCTTCATGAAAATCTCCCTCTAATCCCCCTGTGCTGTTCTCTACATTTGCTAGCAGAACCTACATATTTTGGGCTTGACCAAGTAATTTTTTATGGTAAATTTCATTAAAAAGATATTGAAGGTTTTGAAATGTAAGATGACTACTCACTACAAGAATTTACATTGTTATAGTAGGGTAACCTTGCTGTTATCTAGATGAGTGGAAGCTAGAAAAACAGACTTTTTTGTTCATCTCTAACAATAGGAGTCTAGTAAGTATTTATGTGGACAGAGCTGACAGAGACCATCTGAATGGGCAGAAGTGAAAACCTTCCACCAATTCTTGCAAAAATATTGAGTAATAGTCACAGGTGTCCTTTCGCTATTTCATACAAAAATATGGTTAAAATAGTGAAATATTATGCATATGCATACAAATACACATTTAGAGACTCAGTTAATAATAACCTTTATAAAAATCAAATTTTTCAACACTATAAAGTAAAAAAAACTAAATAGAAATAATTGGCAGTGGCTGGGAGCTATCACATTAATGCCATTCTGAGTTAAATCTCATCACTCACATAAAAAGTCAGGTGTCTATGCAACACACACACAAACTCACTCACACACATACACACATACATATACAAACACACATATACACAATATACAAATACACACATACACACTCATACACATATACAAACACACACATACATATACAAATACACACATATACACAATATACAGATACACACACACACACACACATGCACAGAGGTAGGGGTTGGTAGGTTGCCTGTATCCTTGGGACTAAGGGTCATTTTGTCAGATGCCTCAGAGACAGGGGTTTATTATTTGAAAAAAATCCTTGTGAATCTTTCAGAGTATTTAAAACCAGCAATCCACATGGGCTGCTGAATCCAGCCAAGCTTTCATCTGTAGATTTTCCAGTGAGAATCTTCGGGCAGCTCCACATGCCCCTCCCACAATCTGCTTGCCCCCTCAATGTTTTCTCACAAGTAAATCAGAATAGAAGCCCACAAGGCAGCTAGGTCTTACGCAAATGTGCATGTCAGTCACACACTCTGAAGTGTAGAAATGAAAGGCTCGAATTCTTTTATCGGGGCACTTATTCCAGAAATGTGTTCTCATATTTATGTTAATTGTTAACTGTAGGAAGCACAGCTTAGATAAGCACTGGAGAAACCAGGTTTGTTAAGCAGACAGGACTGCTTTCTTCAATGGAAGGAAGAATGATGCCTGGTCACCTGGAATGTTGGAGTGAGAGTGGTCAAACAACCACGTGATCCTCTGCTATTCTGTTAGGAGCTGGCCTCCACCTGAGCTTCCCCCAGTGGAGAGCATTGTTTAGGCCCTAATCCTGGGCTTTGTCTCTTAGTGAATAGAACTCATCCTTATGAAAGAGGCTCGGTCTAAGTTGCATCTTCCATCAGTAGAATCCATGCTAATGCTTACCACACATCCTTCCTCTAGGTCTCACCCCTGAGCAGTTTGTCAGTCAGTATTACCCAGTCTTCCTCTGAAGGTCACAGGTGCTTTGCTACTTTGCAAGGGAATTTCAATGTTGGCGCAGTCCCTGGAACTTTGTTATGAGAATGGTCATGTGGAGACTGTCCCTCAAAGTTTGACTGTGTTTAAATGTATAAGAAAATTAAAGCACCAGGTCAGATGCTTTAAGAGTTTTGATCCAGTCTGACTGACCGAGTCTGACTGACTGGGTTGTCATTCTCTTTCCCTTGGGGTTCCTGCTGGTGGTGATACCTGCAGGGATCCCACACAGTTAATTCCTTTTTTTTCTTTTGTTCTTGTTTCCTAGGAAAGGAATGTTTTAAAATGTTTATCATTGGTGACTATCTGATACTTTTCAAATATTAACCTTTACTTTCTATCACTCATAGAAACACAATAATAGAAAAGCTAGTTTGTTACATGCCATAGTCTCTTACAGAGGGAGAGGCAATAAATACATTACTGAGCCCAGGGATGTTCGCAGAGACCCATCCAACATTTCATTATCTTTAAAAAATAGAGCCACACATCACCACATGGTGATACAGACAAGTTTGACTGTTAAAAAGAATAATTCCGAAGAAATATTACATTACAAATGCAAACAGATTGAGAAAGCTGAGGTTGTTCAGTATATATTGATAATATTAGATTATAGCTCTGCATTCAGAGTAATAAGATTCCAGTTTCTTGGACGGGAATGAAAAATTATATACCATTTTATTTGTTTATTATTCAAACAAGTTAGTGATTTATATCACTTTCAGTGAAGTAGGAGTGAGAAATAGAAATCTTGCTAAGGCTAAGAAACACAGGAGTTAGGATTCTGAGTCAGAAAGGAGCTGAGTGAGAGGCTAGCCCAAATGATGGATGGAAGCGCTGGTCTTCCCTAGGAAGGTAAAAGCAGATGATAGACACAAGCAAGTGTGTTCAAGACTGCTCTCAGGAAGGGAACCCTGAAATCTTGCTAGAGATATAAGATCAACCATATGCAAGACATGGTGGATGATGATGTCATCCTACCCAGGTCACTGTATCATTCTGCCTTTTCCAAAGTAATGGAAGCCCCACAGCTTTTCTTCATTTGTGTATAACTATTGGAATCATGTGTTTTGATTCATCACTTTTTTTGACAGAAGACAATTTTCTTGAATATTTGGATGGTCTATGACTACAGATTCTTGAATAGATAATTTAGATCCTCAGTTATTACCAGATTAAAAGAGAAGCTGCCACCTTATAAAACAAGGATCATTGAATAAATCTGTAAAAGTTTGTGCTGTTTGTGAAGAGCATTCGGGAAGATCAATTCCTCTGAATGTAAACAATCTTGGGGATTTCCTTGTCTCGATTGGTCATGTGATCAGCAGAACAACTAAATGTTTACCAGCCTGTTCTTATTGACATATTTCTTTACGTATCACAAAATATCTGAAAGGCAACGTTTTATAATTTAGAAACTGCTACTTAAACGTCTCTTCAGAATAGAACATAGTAAAAGCATCAGCTATTGTGTATCTTCTGAATTAAGCCTCCATTTGTTTTGTTTATAGACGTTCACTGGGATGCAGGCACTGGGCTGGGTGCACCGTATTTGATGAATGGACAAACAACGGAGGCCAGTGTGGAGCTTATATTGGAATGCAGGAAATAAAGATGCTGGCAAAATAAAAAGAGCAAATGAGGAATGTGATTTAATTTAGACAGTGTGCCTTGCTGCACAATTTGACTTTAGTTGAAGAGACACCCCAAGAACACCTAAGCCAAGCCAGCCCTCGGCAACTGTTATTTTAAGAATTTGACGAACATTCAGATGAAAACTTTCGGAATGATGGAAGTGAGTTGATGAATGTTGGGACGGAAAATGTAACAGGACAGACGCCAGCAGAGAAGAAATTGTGATGTCATGAGTAATTATATTTTTTATTGCTACTGCATGATTTGGGAATGAATTCCATCCCTTTTGTATTACTGAACACAGAAGCATCCCCCTTGAAACATATCTGGGTATGACAGTCACCAAAACAAAAAAAGATCATGTACGTCACCACATCTCACAATGAAATAGCAATACTGGTAAGTTTAATGTTATTGGAGCCTTGTTGGCTCACTTGTCCAGCCACTGACATGGTATGCAGAAGCATGCCAAGGGAATTAATAACTGATGGGTGATCAGACCTGCTTACAGGGGTGGTAATCACTTACTACTTAAAACCCCACATTTTGGCATATAGAAAGCTTTTCCTGGTGCCAAAACTGTAATTACTTTACAACGGCGATGACATGAGTCTCTTCTGTAAGATCCCATCTTGGTACTTCTGTGGCTGCCGGCAAACCACCCAGTGCCTGAGATAATAACACTTCTGCATCTGTCTCTTTGCAGGGTGGGTCATTTCATTCCCCCTTCCTTTTCTGTTTTCTTTTATTCTTTGAAAGGTAAAAGAAATTTTAGTGTTAATCTTTACAGAAAGAGTGTGTCAAAGGGGTTTTATTTCAACAGTTTTTAAAAATTGGCCAGCTGGGGATGAAACCCAGTGCTTCGGCAAGGGCTCAGCAGCATAGTGCTTTACGGAAGGAGGGATGGGG
Source organism: Peromyscus californicus insignis (assembly GCF_007827085.1). Lineage (NCBI taxonomy): Eukaryota > Metazoa > Chordata > Mammalia > Rodentia > Cricetidae > Peromyscus > Peromyscus californicus. Next base: position 25,119,881 of record NW_026294606.1, on the reverse strand, counting down.
GAAGGGAATAAGGGTAGAAAGAGAGAAAGAGGAACAAGAAGGGAATGTTAATGTTTTCGTATGGTTATCCAGCATAATGACCTTGAAGTGACGCTGTATCACTACATGGATAAGAATGTGTTCATATATGTGTGTGTGTGTCACACACACATATATATACATATATATAATGATCCCATAACTTCTCAATTTGGAGCTGGCAATAAGTACTAATTTCATGGCACAGTCCAACACAACCAATAATCAGCACAACTCCAAAGTGCTGAGTGAAAATACTCCAACTTAAATCTGAATACCCAAGTTATAACTAGGGATTGATGTCTGTTTTTATTTCTAAATATAGTTGCATTTAATAGTTTCAGTGGCTTTCTTAGAGTTTGGGCATGCATTTTTATCTCTGGTAAAAACAATCTCTGTCTTTTAAAAGACATGTTTAAGCCATTAATGCTTTATCCATAAGTCACTAGAATTGGGTTCAAAGGTAGTATTTGCTAGTTTTTAAACTGGGTTCTGCCTTATCTTTGTTTCTCATTTCTCCTCAAAGTTTTATTCTCTATTAGTTGAGTATTATAATTTATTTCATCTCCATTATTGGATAAACATCAGTAGGTATTATTACTGGAAGCTTGCTTGCAGTGTAGCTTCCCCTCTTCACAGCTTCCACCCACCTCCCCTCTCCCTGAATCCACTGCCCCTCCATCTCCCTTCAGAAAAGAGCAGCCCTCCAAGAGATGAAAAGCAAACATGATCAAACAAAATACAACAAGACAACGTAAAAGCTTTCAAACAGAGGCTGGACAAGGCAACCTGACAGGAGGAAGAGTCCCAAGAGCAGGGAAATTAGTCAAAGAACATCCACAGCTGGAGTTAGGAGTCCCACAAACACACCAAGCTAACAGCTGTAACATATACACAGAGGACCTGGTGCAGACCTGGTTTGCCTCTTCAGTGTCTGTAAGCACATATGCTCCCTGCTTGGTTGATTCAGTGGGCCATGTTTTCCTGGTGTCGTCCATCCCCTCTAGCTCCTACAACCTTTCTGCCCCATCTTTACACGATTCCTGAGCTCTCAGGGAGGGACCCCATGGAGACTTCCAATTTAGACGCTCTCTGCGTAATGTCTGGCTGTGGGTCTCTGCATCTGTTCTCATCTGCTGCTAGAGGAAGCCTCTCTGAAGACAACTGGACAAGGCACCAATCCTAGGTTTATGGGCTATCCAGTCTTTGGTTCCTGGCCATTCAAGCAGTTTTGGTTATGACCTCCCTCTCATGGAGTGGGCCTCAAGTTAAATCAGACATTGGTTGGCCACTTCCACAGATTCAGACAGAATATCTTCCCATACCAAAGACACTAGACTGTAGGGGTACAGTCTCTAGGCAGACATAAGCTCAACCTCTTCACATTCAATGAATTGTGTGGATGGATCTCAGCAATGGTGCCCACTGTCAGTTTTTAGAGAGTAACTCTCTAGCATCAGCTGTTTGGGAATATCCATGAAATCCACCTTAGCCAACAACTCAATTGAATGCAACCCAGTCCTGCCACTGAGAGCCTTTTGTAGCCTTGCCTGGCTACAAAGGATGGCCAGTCCAGACTCCATATCCCGCATTACTAGGGGACCTCACTGGAATCACCCTTATAGATTCCAGGAAGTTTCCTCTGCACTAGGTTTCCATACTGCCCCTCAAGTGCTCCCAATTTCAGCCATCTCTCCCTGCACTCTCTCCCCCCACCATGTCTCCCCACAATCTGCTTCTGTATCCACTTGCCTCTGGTCTACCCACAACATCTATTCCATTTCTCCTAACTCAGGAGATCCATGTGAGCCCCAGAGCTCTCCTCATTACCTAACCTCTCTAAATCTGCAGATTGTAGCTTGGTTTAATTTACTTAATTGTTAATATTCACTTATAAGTGAATACATACCATATTTGTCTTTCTGGGTCTGGATTACCTCACTCAGAATGCTTTTTTTTCTATTACATCCATTTGTCTGCAAATTTCATGATGTCAGTTTTTAAAAGCTGAATAATATTCCCTTGTATAAATGTATCACATTTTCTTTATCCATTCTTTGGTTGTGCTGTTTCCAGTTTCTGGCTATTATGAACTAGTTGGGCAAGTGTCCTTGTGGTAGGATGGAGCATCCTTTGGGTATATGCCTAGAGTGGTATAGCAGGGTTTTGCGGTAGATCGATTCCCAATTTTCTGAGGAACTGCCATATGATTTCCATAGTGGCTATCGGGTTTGCACTCCTGCCAGCAATGGAGGAGTGTTCCCCTTGCTCCACATCCTCATCAGCATGAGCTGTCACTTGTGTGCTTCTGTTCCACTGGGGATTGTAGGTCTACTTAAGTAGTTTATCTGACTTGATTTAACTTTGGTAAGTGGTATCTATCTAGAAAATTACGCCCCTCCCTCCCCCTTTTTTAAAAGATTTTCCAATTTGGTGGAGTACAGGTTTTTAAAGTATGTTCTTGTCATTCTCTGTATTTTTTTTTGTAGCTTTAGTTAACTTCCTTAGGTTGGAGTTTTCCCTCCAGCACCTTCTGTAGGACTGGATTTGTAGATAGATATTGCTCAGGTTTGACTTTCCCATGGAGCATCTTATTTTCTTCATTTATGGTGACTGAAAATTTTGTTGGGTATATTAATCTGGGCTGGTATTTGTGGTCTCTTAGAGTATGTAACACATCTGTCCAGGCCCTTCTGGATTTTAGAGTCTTCATTGAGAAGTGACACGTAATTTTAGTCTGCCTTTATATGTTACTTGCTGTTTTCCCCTTGCAGCTTTTAATCTTCTTTCTTTGTTCTGTATGTTCAGTATTTTGATTATTATGTGGCAAGGGTACTTGTTTTCTGGTCTAATACATTTGGCGTTCTGTATGCTTCTTGTACCTTTATAGGCAACTTCTTTAGGTTAGGAAAATTTTCTTTTATACTTTTGTTGAAAATACTTTCTGGGCCTTTGAGCTTTCTTCTCCTTCCTCTATTCCTATTATTTTTGAGTTTGGTTTTTTCGTAGTGTCCCAGATTTCCTGGATATTTTGTATCAGGAGTTTTTTTACATTTAACATTTTCTTTGACTGAGGTATCTATTTCTTCTGTTGTATCTTCCGTGCCTCAGATTCTCTCTTCTATCTCCTGTATTCTGTTGGTGAAGCTTGCCTCTGTGGTTCTTGTTCAAATTCCTAAATTATAATTCCCAGAATTCCTTCTGTTTGTGTTTTATTGTTTCTATTTCCATTTTTAGGTCTTGAACAATTATTATTTCCTTCAACTGTTTGTTCGTGTTTACCTGGCTTTCTTTAAGGGATGTATTCATTTCCTCCAATTGTTTGTTTGTGTTTTTCTGGATATCTTTAAGGTATTTATTAATTTCCTCTTCATTTGGGTGGTTTTCAGGTCTTTTCCTTGTGTTTCAGCTGTCTTGGAATATTCAGTGCCTGCTGTGGTAGGATGCCTGGGCCCTACTGGAGACATGTCCCTGATGTTATTGATTGTGTCATTATGCTGGTATCCAGGCATCTGGGTTTGGGATGATTATAGGTCTAGGTTCTGATTTCTGAGAGGTCAGGAGGGGATGGTCTATTGGATGCACAGGAGACAGGTTGGGGGAGGGGAGGCTGCAGCTGGTGCCTTGTTGCACCACTAGGGAGAAGCCTGAGGGATTGTGTCTGCTGGGTAACAGAGAACTTAATCCACATTTTTTTTTTTTTTTTTTTTGGTTTTTCGAGACAGGGTTTCTCTGTGTAGCTTTGCGCCTTTCCTGGAACTCACTTGGTAGTCCAGGCTGGCCTCGAACTCACAGAGATCCGCCTGGCTCTGCCTCCCGAGTGCTGGGATTAAAGGCGTGCGCCACCACCGCCCGGCTAATCCACATTTTTAAAGGAAATTTTCTCTATGTGTGGACTTCTGTGTTCGAAGTTATTTATGTTTTGGGGTTTTCCACCACAAGTACTTTACGGGCGCCCCTTTTTTGTTTCAGTTTTTTACTGCTTCCATGGCATCTGATGAGAAGTCTGTTACTTCAGTCATGGTTTCTCTGTTTCAGTGTCTATATTTTTCTTTACTATTGTGTTTTATAATTTGCTTATGATGTCCTTTGGTGAGTTTTAACTTCTTTGTGGAGCTGTTTCAACACCTCTGGAATACAGATGCATAGTTTTCATGTCATATTGGACTGCAGTTTTGGAAAAGGATTTTAGAAAGAGTGTGAAGAGATTGCTCCAGCCCAGCTCTGACTCAGCTGCTCACAATTCTAGGTTTCTGTCTGTTTTAAAGGTATGCATCTCTCTTTCAATTTTCTGGTATATCCATTCTCTTCCTTGTCCATGTCCTTTATTGAAAATTCATCTCATACTCTCTAATGTTCTTGGTAAAGAACCATTTCCAAGTCTTTCCCAATTCCCCCAGTGCTGGGATTATGAGCACGTGATGCCACAGCTGGCTTTTGCAAGGAGGCTGGGGATAAACTCCAGTCCTCATGCTTGTGGGGCAAACCCCTTCCTGACTGAGCCACTGCCCAAACTTCCAGGGTGAGACTAATACCGTCTCTGAAGTACAAGGGGAATTCTGCTTGATGTTTGTGGTTTGTGATATCCTGTCTTCGATAAGCCTCTTCCGACTCCTTTGTGAACTGAATGAGGACAACACACCATACTCACAAATGCTAGAACACAGATCTTCTCCCTCAGAGACTAGCGGGTGGCTTATTCCGAGCCACAAATGAGTGATCATGGCCTACAAGCACAGATTCAGACTGCTCAAAATGACATGTTCCAACCTGAAGTGCTACACAAACTTTTCATAATCCCAGGACAAAATATAGTCAGAAGTCCCAGCAGTTTCCAGACTCTCCATCAGGTAGATGTGCTGCAGCACACAGGAAAATCCGTGCTGCTCAGTGCAGGGGCCACTCACTGGCTTTCGATTTCGTGGAAACTGAATGTCTGTTAACAGCTCTGTAATTGTTTTAGAACTGATGTTTCAACTGATAGACGAACGGATGTTAGGTCAGGGACAAGAGTGGGCAGCGGATGACTACTCAGACAATTTGGTTCTGGACCTGCAACACACCAACATAAGCCCTGTGGAGTCACTACCGCAGGTGTGCTAGGTCACAGAAAATCACAGCAGCCCACAGAAAATCCCTTGAAGTTTTCCTCCAGTTCCTTCTTCCATCCTTTTGTGCATTCCTTTGATCCCATCAAATCTACTTCCTGGGTACAGCATATCGCAAAGGCCACTTCTACATGGGCCGAGAAGGGATTCATGGCTTGAACTTCTCACAGTCTCAAGGCTTATGCTCAGGCTTTGGTAAATTTGGCTATCTTCCTTTACAGTTGGATGCAATGCTTAAGGATTCGACGTGCATTCAGGACAAGGATTGACAGAGGTGTTTTGTCCATGCAGGTTACTTAGTGGAGACTGAAGCTATATCACACGAATTCTGAAATATCCCAGTAGATTCTTGGCAATGATTAGTTCCAGGGACAAAGTCCATTTAACTGCTCTTCTTCTGTGTGCCTCCCAGTGAGGTCATGACAGCTGTTGCTTTATTTCTACTTTTACATGTTTTTTAAAGGAGTCCCGAGAAACGCCCCGCTCTCTTTTCCTTGGCAAACAGCTCTGACCTAAAGAGAACAAAGAGTTAGGTAACCCCACTGCATGTCCCCCACATGCACACACACGCCAACCCTCAGCTTGCAGGGCATTTATACTCAGTTATGAAAAGGGTGAGTCACTGTGTCTGCAACTGTCGCTTTTACGTTCTCTGCCCGTCCTGTTCCCTCTCCCACCTGGCTCACTTTGTAATGGGAAAAGCCAAGCGCTGGGGCGGCTCAGCCGGGAGCTCTCCCTGCTGCGAAGCTTTCATTCTTTTCCTTAGGGGTAGTACATAGGGCTGGGTTGTTCTGGTTGATGTTGCCTGGGATTTGATCAGGGGGTGTGAGACAGAAACTTCTGTGGGATGGGGTGGTGTATGTGGTTCTTAGATGTTAAACGGCTGTACATCTTGGTACTACAGGTAGATGTCACCATCAGCAAAGGCCCCTTATAAGAAAACAGTATAGGTTTACAGATTCATCATGAATGATAGCTTGCTAAAGGATTTAGCATGATGATTGCCTAACAGTCGACTTAAAAAAATTGTTTTGGTGAAATACCTAACAAAGTAAATTCAAAGACTATGCTGCTCTCTCTCTCTCTCTCTCTCTCTCTCTCTCTCTCTCTCTCTCTCCCTATCTATCTATCTATCTCTCTCTCCCTCCCTCCTTCCCTCCAGAAAATAGCCTTTTTTGAGAATGTTTGCTTGTGTTTTGACTCTGTAGATTCTATTCACAAAATTATCTTTGAGTTAAAATGGTTGTCAAAACAAAAGGGAGTTTAGTAGCTTTGGTTGGGGCTCGTAAAATGGATTGAGGAGAGGAGTCCATTGTTAACCAGATCTCAGACAGACCCACACCTGAGCCTTTGAACTGGGATGTAGATAGACCCACTCAGCAGGTACCCTTGGATGAAGCATGCTAGATCTCTGCTGGCCCTCTGTATGAGAGTCTTGCCCTCAAATAGCTCAGAGACTGAGAATGTGCCAGGCCCTTCTTAGAAGACAGCTGAAATTTTGCTTTAGCCAATTGCCACTCCTCACTAACAAGTGAGGTCACCCCAAGAGAACTGCCATTTTGTAAAATCTTGAGCAGTTTTTTTTTTTTAAACAGTTTCATGCAGCACAGGCTGCTCTTGACCTCACTCTGTAGTTGAAGTAGAGAATGATGTGAATTCTTGATTTTCCTGACTCCACCTCCTAAATACTGAGATTATAAACCTCTGCCACTATGCTTAGGTTTGGAGCAGATTTCCTTTTTTAAAAAATATATGTGTGTGTGTGTGTGTGTGTGTGTGTGTGTGTGTGTGTGTGTGTGTATGCAGGATCAGAGTAATCAGAGTACAACCTACATATGGGTTCTGGGATTAACACAGGTTGTCAAGCATGTCAGAAAGCACCTTAACCTTCTAGGCCATTTTGCCAGCCCAAATTTATTCATTCATTCACTCACTCATTCATTCATCCATTCTGTATAGTATGTGTACGTGTGTATGTGCATATGTTATGCATATGTGTATGCATGGATGTATGCTTGCATATCCATGCATGTGAATATGGGCCACACAGGTGCCACAGCACACATGTGAGTGTGAGATACTTCCCTTGAGTGTCAGTCCTCATTGTGGAGACAGGGTTTTCTGTTGCCTGTGCGACAGACTAGCTGGCTCACAAGCTTCCAGGACTCCTCCTGTCTTCACCCCCCACACCTCCATTTTGCCACAGTCCTCTTGCTATGACAAATGGCACTGCCTTGTTTGGCCTTACATGATTCTGGAGATGTGAACTCACACCTGAATGGCAAACATTTTACCATCTAAGCCATCTCCCTAGCATGGGACAGACTTTTAAAAATGCCCAAGTCTGTGTTTTCCCAGATTGCCATACTAATTAGCTCCTAATAAAATTAAGTTTCTTTGTTTGCACCTGGTTTGACTTTATTCTAGGTCAATATAATGCAGCAAGAATTGTTTGATTTTGTTTCTGCTAGATTTGGTGACCATTTTGATAATGTTACAGAACTGGATAGAGGCTGGAGAAGGAATTAATTTTAACTTAGAAAAAAATAGTGATAAAATATTAATAGGTAATATTGGTAAATAATACACAAATATAAGAAAATAAATAGAAAAACAAAAACTAAGCAGCAGTTAGATTCATACATTAAAAACTTGCTATTTAATGACTAAATATGAAACATTTCTGCCCTCATAAAGTCAGTGTCTAGTGAAGGGAGTGAAACATTAAAAAAAGGTTGTTGTGCATATGCGTACATATATGCACACATACATGCAAACATGCATGCATATATATGTGTATATATATACACATACATACATACATACATACTACAGACACAGTGACAGATAACAAAAAGTAAGACAAAGAAATAAGACAGGACACAGGGTATGGGAACCACAAAGAAGAGAGATGTGGGTCCTTATAGGGAGGGTAAAGGAGACAGTCTGAGGAGGCAAAATTTCAGAGGCACGACAATAGAGTGATAATCAGGCTATGTGAGCATCTTCAAGACAAACTCCCTGTGCAAAGACACCGAGTGGGCACAATGCCCCAAGGTCTCTGGGGTCCAGGAACTCTGGATCAAGTGGGAGGAGAGGCAGCCAAGCATCTTCGTTTATTTTCCATTGCTGCAACTGAGTGGCAAGGTTGAGAAGCTTGTAAACCATGAAAGGTTCCTGTCTAACTGTTCTGGAGGTTGAGAAGTCTAAGAGAATGGTGCTGGTTGGTGTCCTGTGAGGGACTTACGCTAGATTATGACATGGGTTAAGAGCAGGCAAAGGTGTGCAAAACAAGAAATTACTATGTGAAAAGCAGAGTTAATCTGTTCCACTGCTCATGTCTTAAGAGTTCCACCTCTCAGTGCTTTATAATCATGAATTCTTTTGTTTGGGGTCAGGGGTGGGTTACTCCAAACACAGAAGCAGAGAATCAATGGAGGGCTGAGCAATTCACACACACAGGGTCTGTCCTTTGATTGATGGTAGGATGTCCAGAGCAGGAGTCTAAGGAATTTCATTGGTCATAAAAGAATTCATGTAAGTGTTAGTGCAAAACAAGCAAACAAGCTAAAAAGCTTCACACACCAGAAAGTGCAAGCAAGAAGTGCTGTTGCTCTTAGAGGCTATATGTAGAAGAGTCTACAATTACTACAGTGCATCTTTCTTAAGAGTCTGTGTAACAAGTAAAAAAATCTGTTAACATTTCCGTAATAACACGTGAAAATTACTTTAGTGGACAGATAAGGAACATAAGTGGTGCCTTCTGAATTTAGGTTGCTTTCTCATCAAGTAATGAGAGTGATAGAGGCTCATGTTGGGGTTTGGATTTCCTCCCAGAGGGGTTCCACGTGCTTATGCCCAGAGTGAGGAATTGGACAGACACTTGAGTAGCAAGCAAAGTGGGGATTTACTAAGAAAGGATGGACTTTCGGGAGGAAGCAGGGTAGAGTGGGGAGAATGTCAGCAGTTCAGAGACACCTGTTCAAGGAGTTGGGATTTTAAGCTCCCTTAGCACGGGTCCTCTGAGTCATTTGCATAGTGTGGATTTTCTGTTATTCTGTGAGTTTTCTGCACACAACTTCATGGGCTACATGTCTCAGTAACATTTTTAATCTTCAAGCAGGGGTATGCATTTTAGTCTTATACTGAGCCACAGGCCATAGACCCTGGTGTGTCTCTGTCCCTGTACCAGGGCAGTGGCTGGGCTTTTCCAGCCTCCATTTCTGCTTGCTTGTTTTTCAAATGTGCTGATATTGTAAGACTTTGTATTAGGCCTTTCAGACCTCAGACTCAGCCTGATTATCCTGTCTTGGTAATACAACAAAACCTTGACTTTCCAAGGACTTTGGATTATAGATATTTAGATAAACTTGGATAATAATCATTACATCTTTGTGTACAGAGTCTCTGTAAATATTTTTCATGAGTCAGTGACATTACAATGTATTTTTTGCTGGAAAAGATTATCTGAATATGTCTTTCAAGTGACCAAAAGATGAATCAAGAATTTAAAATAAATGAATCTATAGCAACATTCTTACAATCCCCATCTTAGACAAAGCCAGAATTTAGGAATTTAGCTAGCTTACTTGTCACTGTGGCCTAAAACCCAAGTGTGGCATCTGGCTTGTCTAGCCTTTCTTTTCTTTTCTATTCTTGCTATTGGGAATTGGGGTTCATAGGCCAGAATGTCCATACTCCCAACTAAAGGTCTTCTCTCTTATTACTAACGCATGAAGGTCTTAAGAATCTTATGAAAGCCACAAGCTTTAATCAACACAGGAGGGAGATTCCATGATGTGAGTACCTTCTATAGACTTTTAAGTTGTACACTTCTTAAGTGTGTATTTTATGTGCATAGCAGGGCTAGAACAATCAAACCACTTCTGGAAGGTGTGTCCAGCTTGGAGCACCTGGCAGGAAGTCAGGGAGCCTAATCCCCACCTCTGCTTCCTCAACTCTAAGGAGCTGAACAAACCCCTGAGGCTGAGAAACCAAATAAACTCCCATTGTTCATCAATTATCTTTCCGTTCTTCCTCACAGTAAGCGAGTCAGGGGTGTCTGGATGTTGGAGGTTGATGGCAAAGGGAACGTTTGTACAAATAAACAAAAACACGTACAGACCAACACACCAAATAAAACCCTTACTTTGAACACAGAGGATACAACTACAGTTTTGTTCTGATGGTTAAATGCCATTCAGTTGTGTCACAATTCTGAAAATAGAACCAGCTCAGATTTTTTTAAAAATCCTTTTCTAGGACTTCCTTCAGTGACTCACCATCTAATAATCAACCTGAGAGCACAGAACAGGAAAAGGAGAGCTTCAGAAGCTGTCCACCAGGCAGAGGGTTTGTGGCCTCTGTGACCTTTGAGAATCTGATGATCCTCCCTCTGTTAGGCTCATCAAAATCCTAGAAAAGGCCCCTTCCTCTCATCAGATCAGAGACCTACATCAGTCTTACACTGCCATGTTGGATCCAACCCATTTGGGGTGCCCTTGTGTCTTCAGTTAACTGTCACATTTCTTGGGATCACACATATGTACAATTGCCTCAGCCTCTGGCCACCAAGCAGCTTGCCTCTCTTCTTTTGTTCTCAGTGACCAAGTAAATTGCCTTGTATATTTGTGTGTGTCATATGATATGGATATGGGAAGCAGTTTATTGCCAGACAATTATCGTCTCCTCTCTAGTACCTTACTGCATGCCTCTTCCTCTGTTTTGTGTAGATAGAAACTGTATCGGGATATCACCTTTTTCAGAGTCATCATAATCAGCATTTAGGTTACGGAATAAGAAGATCAAATTATCTCTGAAGGAAGTAGACAGTAATAAAATACTCTATATGCAATGTTTAGTTATCTATAGACAAGGATGATTTTGATAGAACTATGAAATAGTTTGGTATTTTATTTCATATGGAAAAGAACAAAAAACTGTATGTAGGTGGAGAAAAATGATTCAGTCAGAAAATTGTCACTCAGGTTATAATGCTCCATTTCCCTTTTCAGGATCACTGTGAGAAAAGACTGGGCTTTGGAGTTTTGACAGTAGTTACTTCAGGTTTATTCAAAGACTTCCTGCTGTCTCCACCCTTCTCTCTGGGTGCGTCTGGATCCTAATCTTACCTTCTAAGAAAGACTCTACAGTCAGTCTTAACACCAAGACCTCATTTCACCTCAGTTACCTTAATACAGAACCTATCGTCTTCAAATAAGATTGCATTATGCAACACTAGGGGTCAAACTTGTGGACTTTAGTGGTGCCCAACTTGGCTAATAGCATTGGCTAAAATAAATTGTGCTTCGAAGTTAAAGAATTATTCGATCTCTGTCACCTAAGGGTTTGAACAAACTGCTATGAAATTCTGAGAATTGAGTTCTCATAAATGTGTGTCCCATCAGCGTGATGTGCAGTGCTTGTGAAAGACTGAACACAAGAGCGTTTTATGGCTTCTATTGAGATTCCTAAAAGTCTTACAGGAAGCAAAGGGTGAGCAACGGGAAAGCGTCCTAATGTTTTCAAAGCTGAGTCTCCTTTGTTATTAAAAATGTGAGAAGCAAAAGCATGTTGTCAGAGTAAGAAGAGATGGTGTATGAACAGGTAAGCTCTCCGTCTTCATGTCCTCATGGTACGGATACTGTCAAAGAGCAAACATCACTTTTGGACACCATATACCAGGCATGACGTAGCACACCTCTAATCCGACCCCCTCAGGAAGCAGATGCAGGAAGAGTAAGATTTCAGTGTTATCCCTAGCTACAGAGTGTGCTGGAGTTTGGCCTGGAGAATATAAAACCCTGTCTCAAGAGACAAGCCAGCAAAAGTTTTGTAAAAGCAGGTCAAACGAAGCTCACCATTTATAAGAAAAGGAAACTAAACCTAGAGAGGATGCTCTGGTTAGTGTTTTGTCAATGGCACACAAGCTAGTGTCATCTGGGAAGAGGGACCTCAGCTGAGAAAATGTTTCCATTAGATCAGTGGTAGGCAAGTTGTAGTTAATTTTCTTAATTAGTAATTGATGTGGGAGGCCCAGCTCCTTGTGGGTGGTACCACCCACGAGCAGGTGATCCTGATTGGGATAAGAAAGCACATTAAGATGGCCTGAGGAGCAAGCCAATGAGCAGCACTCCTCCATGTTTTCTGCTTCAGTTCCTGCCCCTAGGTTCCTACCTTCATCTTCTGTCTTGGTTTCCCTCTCTAGTGGATTGATACCTGGAGATGTAAGCTGAAAGAAACCTTCTCCTTTCCAAGCTGCCTTTGGTCGTGGTATTTATCACAACTGAGACATTGGGCAGCTTTCCCATCCTGGATAACAGTAGAATCAAAGCCACAAGAGACGTTCCGAGACACCTGCTTGTCCTTCCTTCCCCTCTTTAGAGTTTTTGTACTTTCCCTCTGGTTCCCCTAGCGCCTGCCTACTGTGACACCATGTCACACATGTGTACATTTGTAGAATGTTTTTGATCTTAGAGTTTTGTTTTGATTTTTAAATTTAATTCTTACATTTATTTTTAAATGTCATATATGTGTATTATGTATATGTATATGTATATGTACATCATTTCCTCCTCCACTATCCAGTCTTCTGTCCCCCCTCAAAATTATGACCCCTTTTCTTTAATTATTGTTACTACACACACACACACACACACACACACACAGAGAGAGAGAGAGAGAGAGAGAGAGAGAGAGAGAGAGAGAGAGAGAGAGAGAACAACCTGCTGAGTCTATTTAGTGTTATTTGTATGTGGTTATGCTTTTAGGACTGAACACTTGGTATTGGACAACCAATTAGGGGGTTCATTCCTAGGGAAGAATAATTCCTTCTCTTTCAGCAGTCATTAATTGCCAGGAGCTCTTGATCTAGAGGCGGGGCTTTATAAGATTTCTCCCAACCACATTGGCATGGTAACTGGTGCTATATTGTTTAGGTCTTGTTTAGGGCAGCCATGCTGTTGCTATTTCATGGGTGTAGCTTCCCAGTCATAGACACAGGACACAATCTTGCAGCAAATGTCCTGGCTCTTACAACCTTCTTGTAGCACGAATCTTAAAAGTTCTTATTAATAAAAACAAACCTAGAGCCAGGTATTGGGGTGAATGCTGGAAGATCAGAGAAGCAGAACAAGCCACAGCCACCTCACCTTGCCAATGTCCTCATCTGAATGGGTCTCAGCTGAACTGCTGTTCAAAAGCCTAAAAGCTTAACCACTCTAGTTCCTGGTCCTCACACCTTAAATACCTTTCTGCTTCCAGCCATCACTTCCTGGGATTAAAGGCTCTTGTTACCACGCCTAGCTGTTTCCAGTGTGCCACCATTTTCTGGCTTCTATATCTAGAGGCTGTTCTGTTCTCTGACCCCAGATAAGTTTATTAGGGTTCACAATATTTTGGGGAACACAATATCACCACACCTTCTCCCCCTTTTCTGTGATGTTCCTTGAGACTTAGGTATAGGGATTCTGCTGCTAATGTTTCCTTTTGAGACAATAACTCACTATGTAGCCTTGGTTGGTCTGGAACTCCTTATGTAGACAAGGCTGGCCTAAAACTCATATTCACCAGCCTCTCTTCCTGCTGAGTGAATTAAAGGGTATGGCATTATGCCCAGCAATCCAAGAGACCTACACAAAGTATAAACCTGAATGTAAATGTAGATTCACTTATGTGAAAATGTTCTTTTCTTTTGATTGTAATAAACACTTTGAATATTATTTTAAAAGTAGTTTTACTGTGCATGCCTTTAATACCAGCACTTGGGAGGCAGAGGCAGGTGGGTCTCTGTGAGATTGAGGCTAACCTGGTCTACAAAGTGAGTTCCAGGACAGCTAGGACTTTTACATAAAGAAAACCTTTCTCAAAAACAACCCCCTCCAAAAGAGAAAAAAAAAAAAAGGAAGTAGTTTTATACAGCAGAGCATGGTGGAACATACTTGCAGTCCCACACAGGAGGCAAAGATAGGAGGGCAGTGCCAGTTTGAGGGCAGCCTGATCTACACAGTAAGTAGATAAACAAACCAAAATAATCACAGGGCTCTGAGGAGATGGCTCAGTGGTTAAAAATGCATACTGCTCTTGCAGAGGACTCAAGTTCATTTCCTAGCACCCACATGGAATAGTTCATCTTCACCCGTAACCCCTGCTCCTGGGGATCCAGTGCCTTCTTTTGAGCTATGTGGGCACCTGCATGCACCTGCATATTTTCACTTTCCCCAATATACATATGCATATAAATAAAATCTAAAAATCAGGCCAAAAAACACAAAAATCAAATAAAACTTCAAATAAACCAAAACAAAGTGTGTATATTCTTTATCACATAAGTATGCTAATTATGGGGCTTAAGCAGAAAAGTGTGTGTATGTCTGTGTGTGTGTGCACGTGTGTTTAAATGTGTGCATGTGTGTATGCACCTTTGAAGAATGGCAGATACTATATCATACAGCAGTTGAGCAGTTCAGTGGATATACAACTCTGCCTGTTCTAAATCTAATGAGCATCCACACCCATAGACACTACCAAACCACTGAGGTGAATTCACCTGTGTGAAAGGATAGAACTGCCTATATAGGCCATCATCAGTGGAAGAACATTACAAAATTACAAGGACAACTTTTCCTTCTTCTCATTTTGAACATTTAAGGCCAAGTGTTTCTTGTCCCCTTGACTGATATCTCATATGCTTTGTGGGAAGTTTTTCAAAGAAGAAAATGATCCAAAATCAGAGGGAAACGAGGGTGGGTGTGGGTGGGTAAGGCGATAAAGCACTCACAGTGTCAGGATGGTATATTGAAAGACAGATGGAGATGTGGTCACCTCCTTAACAGAGGACAGTTAAAAGTTAAAGCATTAAAGCTTGTCTAGAATTGAATCTGAGGGTGTAAAGAGGAAACTTGGTGTCTATTTTTAGGCAAGGTGATATTCTAATATACATAGTATTCATTTTCATCTGAAAAGTGATAATACTTATTGTAGTGCTTTACTCATTTTATAAATTGTCTTGTGACTATTAAACACCTATGAAATGCCAGCCTTTTCCCCCTGTCGTTTTCCATTGAAAAGATCAGCTGAATTTGAGCACATTTGCTGAATAAAACATCATACAATCAACAGGATGATTTTTATTCCTTAACATTTCTCCCTGGGGAAGGCACTTACCCTAAGAACTACTTTGCCTGATGACAAGTAGGAGCCTTCCTGACTTTGATAGCGTCCAATGCACTGAGTCACCTAATTTGCATCTCTCTACTAAATGGTTTTAATTAATTTTGCATTGTGCTTACTGACTAGTTTTAATTAGCAGTTAAATCAGCTCAGTTAACAAAAAAAATGAAGGTGTTTGTATGAATGCAAATCACAGTGAGTTCTCAGGGCACAAGTTGCAAACTTGTTCCAAGCCATTGAGGATGGTTTTCTTTAGGCTTTGTTAAAAATATTTAATGTAAGAATATATAAGAGTATTTTTTAGGTACATTTCCCTCTCACTAAAATAAGGGCAGTTTTGATTCATATACTGATTTTCCCTCCCAAGAATCTGTTCTGGTCTGTAGTGAGGCAGGTTTTAGGACTAGGTCAAAGACAAACTCTGTACATGTGAGTTTCAAGAATGGCTTGGGCAAGTCTGGTGGTCTATTGGGGTTTTCTTAGTGAATCATTCTGTTGCATCCAGGACACAGATGAGCCATGAACTTCTCCGCAAACACAAAACACAACTCTGCTAAGGCTCTTTGGTGATTTTCATGTTTAAGGAACAATGAAAAAATAGGGTGTTAGGTAGGGGTGGGATCAAAGGGGGAGCTGAAGACAGGAGAAAGAGATGCTGGAAGGAGAGGTTGAAATGATGCAAATACAATGCTCATGCATGAAACTTTTTCCTTTTGTTCTTGTTTTTTCGACAGGGTTTCTCTGTGTAGCCCTGACTGTCCTGGAACTCACTCTGTAGACCAGGCTGGGCCTTGAACTCACAGAGATATGGCTGCTTCTGCCTTGTAAGTGCTGGGATTAAAGGTATGTGCCATCACAGCCTGGCCAAAATTTTCAAAAATTAGAAAATTAGAAACAAACCTAAACATTTAGTAATATTGATGATATTGTAGAGGATACCATCCCCTCTGTTAATATAGTAGCTCCTGTGAGTGTCAACTGTAGCTGAAGTTTTCCTGGTCCTGCCTGGCCCACTGTCAGGACAAATCTCTCTCACCCACCTGTCCCACAGCCAAGTAAACACACAGAGACTTATATTACTTATAAACTGTATGGCCATGACAGGCTTCTTGCTATCTAGTTCTTATATCTTAAATTAACCCATTTCTATTAATCTATACTTTGCCATGTGGCTTGTGGCTGACCGGTACCTTACATCTGTCTCATCACAATGGCGGCTGGTAGCGTCTCCTGACTCAGCCTTCCATTTCCCAGAATTCTCCTCTCTTCTTATCACGCCTACACTATACTTCCTGCCTGGCTACTGTCCAATCAGCATTTTGTTTATTAATCAATCAGAGAAACACATTCACAGCATCCCCATCAGTCAACCTCATGCATGCTTGTCACTACATATAGGCAAGTGTTAAAACATTGCCATTATGCATACTATGGCTTGTGCCATGTATGTACGTTCTGCTTTTTCCTTTACTCACATTATGTCGGGGAATTTGTGTCCCAATCTGAAAATTCTCAACCACAATATTTTTAAGTGATCAGATAAAAATACCTTTAAATAGAAGAATCTAAGCACATTTCTCTGGTCTTTTATGAGCACGGAGTTGGTTTGGTTTTGATTTTATACATAGACTTATCCAATTCCTACTAGTAGAAATCACTAGCAAAAATTCTTACTTTAGTGTAAGAATTTTCAGGAATATATGTGCTAATGTAATATTTCTTCTTTGAGTTAAATAAAATAAAATTATCTTAAAGCTATAAGGATTAAGATTATTTGGTCGAATTTTATCCCCCAAAGAGAGTCCATTCTTTTTCAGTGAGGTATTCTATTTATTTGCTGAATAATTTTTTTTAAAAAAATTCAATCTTCATACCTGCTCCTTAAAGGATGTTTATGGTGGCAAAGCATTGTCACATGATTCCAACCTGACATCATCTTGGTCATTTTGGTATTGGGATCTATTTATTATTTTTATTTTTCCTTTCATTCAATTTTAGACCATTCTGCCATTGATGAGTGAATTTCAGTTGGGACCACTGTGTTCTTCATGTATTGAGGTCTCTGGCTACCCTGACCCCTCTCCCCACCTTACATCTTCTTATTATTGTTTTATATAGAGATCAGGGGATTAGATTAATGTATTTACAATTCCCCTTCCCTTTCTTCCCTCCAAACCCTTCCATATATCTCTTTGTTCTATTTCAAATTCGTAGCTTCTTTTTTAATTAACTGTTATCCTGTGCATATATGTACATATTTAGAATACATGTATGTTCCAAAATATAACCTGTTCAGTCAATCTAATGGATTACCATTTGTTTTTGGACAACCAATTGTTGTGCTCTTCCATGGAGAAGACTGTTTCATCTGTTCTCAGCATCCCTTAGTTGCCTAAAGATTTTTGTGTAGAGTTAAGGCCCTGTGGGCTTTTCCCATCCATTTTGACATGTCTTTTGGTATCATCCTTGTTCAGCTCATGTTTAAGTCAAGGACTGACCTGTACTGAACAAAAGTCAAAGGGAAAAAAAACAAATCACCTCTGTTCCATCTTTCCAGACATGGAATTCCTTCTTCATTATTCTGCACAGTTGATATTACTGTTTCTACTTGAGATTGGGCTATTTTGTTACTTTGACATGTCTCCTGGTACCTGTAAGGTGTTCTTTTATAAGATATCAATAGAGCCACCATGGTTTTCTTAGCCTCAGTCTCTAAGTGACACAATCCACCCTGTTCTCCCTCTTTTTTCTCTCTCATAGCTCCTTTCTCCTTCTGACTAACATGTTCTATTTCTGATTGGAATGTTTCTATCTTGGCATTGCTAAACAGAAACAATTGGGTTTAAGAGCATCCTGTTACTATTTGACCTCATACAAACACATCACTTTTGCTTTAATTTCTTTTTA
The DNA here is from genome assembly GCF_007827085.1 of Peromyscus californicus insignis. Taxonomy (NCBI): domain Eukaryota; kingdom Metazoa; phylum Chordata; class Mammalia; order Rodentia; family Cricetidae; genus Peromyscus; species Peromyscus californicus. The sequence continues at coordinate 25,101,678 of NW_026294606.1, read as the reverse complement.
ATCACATGATTATAATGATCCCTTTTTACTCTTTTATTGAATTCTGTTTGTTGTATAATTTACAACACATACTCCAAGTGTGAAATATCCATACTTACCACACCCCTTGTAGGTTCCGTATGCTTTTTTTGCATATCTGATTGTTTTAATCACACATTTCTCAGAGTGTGTCCCTATCTTTAAATGGCACATCATTGTGCAGTGAAACTTTAAAGATAAAGGATCAGAGGAAGAACATGAGGGATGCTCCCCCAGAAGCCTCCTGGAGATCAGGAAGGTGAGAGAGCTTCCATGGCATTCCTCAGCTCCCTACACTTCCTGCCCTTGCTCATATTTTTAATACAAAGGTGGTCATGGTTTTCCATGATGTGCAGACATGCTCAAATGATATAACGGTATCATCCACATCTGGAATTCTATATAAAATACTTGCACTCATCCTATGCTCTCTAATGAATGCTATTTGAGCGGAGATGTGCCAAACCAATTTGCCAGATGACCACAGATAACAACAGACAAACAGAGGAGTGAGAATTTGCATTTACACAGGCGAGTCTGGAGAAGAATTCTATCTTTAGTAACTAAGAAGATGAATGAGGAAAAGTATGATAGATACAAATAGCAGGGTTCATTACACAATAAGAGGGTATTATCAGACACACGATGAAGATAAATTCCACTGGTGTCAAGGGCATCATATTATTATATCTAATCTATCATCTTGTTAATGCTATTTCTATGGAAACATTAAAAGAAATTAAAGTACTAAAACCTGAAAACCGACCTGACAGCTGCATGGGACAAAAAGAAAAATATCATGATTTTGCTGATGTATCTAACGTTTTTTCCCAAAGTCATGTTAATCACCATTAGCTTGTATGTAAATAATATAACAGAGGGTATGCATAAAGAAGTACCTGTATATACTATAATATATTATTAGTCTCACTTTTAGGCACTAATACTAAAATACCTATATTGATATATGAGGAAAAAACCATAATTTGCTGTTATTATGTAGTAAGTGCTACTCAATTCAGTATAATGAGACCTTATACGTTTTTACTGATTTTTGGAAGAATATCAGACTCAGTTGCTCAAATAGCTGCCATTAGCTGTTGTAGGTTAGAAAGATTCTTTATACCCCCTCCCCCATAGACTGAGAATGGCTTTACTGGTGATGATTTATTTGTTTAATCATTTCTACTTCTCTTACAATTTCAGTGATACTTCCATCTATGTAGAGATGTGTATGCGTGTATGAGAGAGAGATGGAGGCTGGTGAAGAAAGACATGGAAGAAACCAGACGTTCTCAAACTTTATAAGCAAGTACAAATTCTACCCTCAGAATACCTTTCTAGAGAAAAGATCAAGAAGAGAAGTAATTGCAGGCCTCAGTCCCCTCCCTCTGTCCTTCGTTCTTCCTTATGTTATGGGTAACTTTAACCTGATTACCTGTGGCCCTGTGATGAAACATCATCAACAGAAAATGAGAATAAACCCTTAAGTTCATCCGTCTGTTGCAAGTTGATGGTGGGCCATGAGCACGTGGCTGCTTTCTGCATCTCTGCTTGACTGTCACGGAGCATGGTGAGGCTCAGCTTCTCAGTCAGGACTGCAACACGTTTGTTCTTTCAACATTGGAAACAAATTTTGTGATACTCAAGTGAAAGCCATTGAGACCCATCAGTGATGGGAACTGATAATATTTCCATGTCCTCAGAGGTGATGTGTTTGAATTCTCTAATCCAAAGAGGAAATCTGAATGGGGACTTCACCAAAAGGTTAGATTTCTTAAAGTAAATTCAACTTCTGCTTGTACATACTGAGCTGACTATTGGGCATCTCAGCTGCTAGGGCCCATCACTCAACGGGAGAAAATGAATGGCCTTTCCAAATAATGTCTGACACAGTTTTTAATTTGAGTGGTATTATTTCCAGAAGCATCTGCTGTGAATACCTGTGATCAGACATTCCTCATCAGACCCTTCTGAAAGAGGAGAAAGTGAGTTGTTTGATTACCATGTTAATAATGTTGGCTGCACTCTGAACCTATGAGCTGCTTTTGACTGGGGAGTTGACAGTCGACAGTGGTTAAGTAATATTGTTTGAAAGCCTGAATGAGTCTGTGAAAATCAATCACCACAATGACAAGATAAGGTTGGAAACTTTATGTTCTGAAAAACTAAATGGAGCAGTTAGAAATCATTTGTCCCCCTCCTCCGCACCCCCAAAGGATGAAGTCTTTCTGTGACTGCTAGGCCATTGTAAAATCTAAATCAGTCAACAGTTTTCTAAACTTAACCTCACTCTGTCTAGCTAGATGTTTTTATATCTCTGACTGAAGTCTCTAGTGTAACTGGTCGAACCTTTGTAGTTCTGTTCTGTGGTCTTCAGTCCACATTGGAAGCACAGAGTTGGGTCCTGTTATCAGGGAAGGGGTACGGCAGGAGTGGCAACACCACTAAATGAAGCTGCCAGCAAGAGGTAAGGCAAGCCAGCAAAAGCAAAGCTTCCTTCTTCTGCCTTTTATCTGGCTGCTACCCAAAAGTGCTGCCCACCTTTAGGGTAGTGTCTTAGTTAGGGTTCTGTTGCTGTGAAGAGACATCATGACCACTGCAACTATTATAAAGGAAACATTTCATTGGGGTAGCTCGCTTATGGTGTCAGAGGTTCAGTCCCTCATCATCATGGAGGGGAGCATGGCAGAGTGCAGGTAGATGTGATGCTGGAGCTGAGTGCTACATCTTGTAGGCAATAGGAAATGGACTGACAGTCACACTGAGGGAAGCTTGAGCAAAAGAGATCTCAAAGCCCAGGCCCACAGTGACACACTTCCTCCAACAAGACCATACCTCCTAATAGTACTACTCCTTTTGGGGCTCATTTTCTTTCAAACCCTCATAGGTAGATTACCCACTTTAAATAATCTGATTAAGAAAGTCCCTTTTTCTAGATCCATCCATTTGCCTGCAAACCTCATGATGTCATTGTTTTTCTCTGCTGAGTAGTATTCCATTGTGTATATGTACCACATTTTTTTTTTATCCATTCTTCAGTTGAAGGGCATCTAGGTTGTTTACATGTTCTGGCTATTACAAACAATGCTGATATGAACATAGCTGAACAAGTGCTCTTGTGGTGTGGTTGAGCATTCCTTGGGTATATGCCCAAGAGTGGTATAGCTGGATCTTGGGGGAGATGGATTCCCAATTTTCTAAGAAAGCGCCATATTGATTTCCAAAGTGGTTGTACAAGCTTGCATTCCCACCAGCAGTGGAGGAGAGTTCCCCTAGCTCCACATTCTCTCCAGCATAAGGTATCTTCAGTGTTTTTGATCTTAGCCATTCTGACAGGCGTAAGGTGGTATCTCAGAGTTGTATTGATTTGCATTTCCCTGATGATTAGGGATGTTGAACAATTTCTTAAATCATCCTGAGTGAGGTAACCCAGACTCAGAAAGACAAACATGGTATGTACTCACTCATAAGAGGATACTAGATGTGGAACAAGGATGACTGGACTGCTACTCACATCACCAGGGAGGCTACCTGGGAAACAGGACCCCAAGAAAGACACAGGGATCACCCAATGACAGAGAAATGGAAGAGATCTACATGAACAGCCTGGACATGAGTGGGGGTAGTGAAGGGCGAGGGTCGAGGGAAAGAGAGCTTGGGGGAGTTGGAGATCGCAGCTGGATCAACAACAGAGAGGGAGAACAAGGAATAGGAGACCATGGTAAATGAAGACCACATGAGAATAGGAAGAAGCAAAGTGCTAGAGAGGCCCACAGAAATCCACAAAGATACCCCCACAACAGACTGCTGGCAATGGTCGAGAGACAGCCTGAACTGACCTACTCTGGTGATGGGATGACCAAACACCCTAACTGTCGTGCTAGAAACCCCATCCAACGACTGAGGGATCTGGATGCAGAGACCCATGGCTAGGCCCCAGGTGGATCTCTGGGAGTCCAATTAGTGAGAATGAGGAGGGTTTATATGAGCGAGAATTGTTGAGACCAAGGTTGGATAAAGCACAGGGACAAATAGCCAAATGAATGGAAACACATGAACTATGAACCAATGGCTGAGGGGTCACCAACTGGATAAGGCCCTCTGAATGGGTGAGACAGTTGATTGGCTTGATCTGTTTGGGAGACATCCAGGCAGTGGGACCTGGTCCTGTGCTCATTGCATGAGTCGGCTGTTTGAAACCTGGGGCCTATGCAGGATCGCTTGGATCGGTCTGGGAGGAGGGGACTGGACCTACCTGGACTGAGTCTACCAGGTTGATCTCAGTCCACGGGAGAGGCTTTGCCCTGGAGGAGGTGGGAATGGGGGGTGGACTGGGGGGAAGGTGAGGGGGGCGGGAGGGGGGAGAACAAGGGAATCTGTGGCTGATATGTAGAACTGAATTGTATTGCAAAATAAAAATTAAAAAATTAAAAAAAAAAAAGAAAGTCCCTTTTAGGTGTTCCCAGTGGCTTGTCTTTCAGTTGAATACAGACCCAGTTAAGCTGGAAGTTTTGGATGAGTGTCCCTCACTTAAGACTTGGTCCCTACCTTGGGGTTCTATTAGGAGGTGGTAGAACCTTTAAGAGGTGGGGTCAATAAGAGGACCTAGGTCATTAAGAACATGCCTTCAAGGGGGATTATGGGACTTTATCCCTTTTTTTAAAATTTTAATTTCTGGTTCCATGAACTAAGCAGTCTTTTCTATCCATGATGTACTTACTGACTCACCATGTCTACAAAAGACCAATATGCTGTGGGATGTCTTTCTGTATGCTGTGAGTATGTGTTGCTTTGATTGGTTGATAAATAAAGCTGTTTGATCTATAGCAAGACAGCTTAGAGGCAGGTGGAAAATTCAGGAGAGAGATAGGAAGAAGAAAGGCAGAGGCAGGAGAGGTGCCATCCTGCCATCTAGGGAGCAGCATGTAATGGCACACAGGTAAATGTGGTAGTATTGTGTTCCCCAAAATATTGTGCACTCTAATAAACTTATCTGGGGTCAGAGACAGAACAACCACTAGATACAAAGGCTAGAAAATGGTAGCACTCACACCTTTAATCCTAGTACTCCAGAGGTGGAAATCCCTCTGGATCTCTGTGAGTTCAAGGCCACATTGGAAACAGCCAGGCATGGTGACACATGCCTTTAATCCCAGGGAGTGGTGGTAGAAAGCAGAAAAGTATATAAGGCATGAGGACCAGGAACTAGAAGCATTTGGCCTGGTTAAGCATTTGGCCTGGTTAAGCTTTCAGGCTTCTAGCAGCAATTCAGCTGAGGCCCATTCTGAATGAGAACTCAGAGGCCTCTAGTCTGAGGAAACAACACCAGCTGAGGATCGGGCGAGGTGAGGTAGCTGTGGTTTGTTCTGGTTCTCTGATCTCCAGCATTCACCCCAAAAACTGGCCTCAGTTTTGATTTTATTAATAAGAACTTTTAAGATTCCTGCTACAGGTAAAGCCACGGAACACGTGGCAACATATAAATTAATGGAAATGGGCTGAGTTTAGTTATAAGAGCTAGCTAGCAAGAAAAGTGAGCCATAGGCCATGGGCATGCAATTCATAATTGATATAAGCCTCTGTATGTTTACTTGGGTCTGAGCGACTGCAGGACCGGGCTGGACACAGGAAAACTTCCAACTACACCAACAAGTCATGGTGCACAACCTTAAACAGTGACATTTTTCTCTTTGTGGGTTGCTTATTTCAGGTGTTTTGTTACAGGAATGTGGTGTAAACTAATACACAAAGCATAAGTAGAAGACACATTTCATCACCTAATGCCACTATAGCACAAGATTTCCCTTTCAGGTTCTTCTCCAAGATCCAAGTCAGGAGTGTCCTGTGATGACATTTATTAAGATTTTATGATGTCTTTGTATTTATAGTCAGCATGGAGGAAATCTCTGCCTTAGACTGTTTAGAAACTGGAATCAAATTACATTGACTATGGAAATGTTACAGTCATCCCTAATGAAGGCGTCATTTTCTTTTTGCTGAGCCATGCCAATTGCACAAAAGAACTCTCTGATGGGCCCACAGGGAGCTGGTTGGAATCAAGGACTTTAGCATTAAATACATCTCTGTGAGGGTAAGGAGTGCTTTTAAGTTTCTTTTTTTAAATTGTATAGAGGCCAGGCAGTGGTGGTGCACACCTTTAATCCCAGTAGGCAGAGGCAGGTGGATCTTTGTGAGTTCAAGACCAGACTGGTTTACAGAATAAGTTCCAGGACAGCCAGGGCTATACACAGAGACACGCTGTCTTGAAAAACTGAAAAAAAAATTGCAAAGAGATAAAATATTTATGACGAGTCTCGTTAGGGCATGAAGCTACACATGTAAATTCCTAGGGCACAGGTTGTAAGTAGTCAGAGTACAATACTCTAAGGTTTAAAGTTGCTATTGCAAGTAAAATTCATTAATAAGAATATTAGCTTTCCCAGTATCAGTTTTCATAATAATTAAGTTGCATAATGGTGAAGAAAGGACAATCAAATAAAAACAGAAAAAGAAAGTCACGTTCAAATAGCTTGGGAGGAAATGTCCAAGTGCCTGTAAGGAGTTTCTGCACACTGTGCCCATGCAAGGAATCTGTCACTCATGTGTTTTGATGTAACATCTTCGTCAAAGAATGTCCTCAACACTAGAGTCAACTTGTCCTCCACCCATTCTTAAGAGGAGAAGCTGTCACTTAGCATTCTTTGAGAGATAGTCTTTCATTATAATACACAGTGTGATGCTTCTGATTTGTTGCCTGCCTCTGTTTGGTGGTGTGTTCAGAACAGCCTAGACATGAGACTCTGGCTGCAATGTCTCATTGTATATTACATATACTACATTACTGTATGCGGTGGGGTGCAAAATAAGTTGCATGGTGGAAACAGGCTTGAATTCACAGCAAAGAGGGGCATGTTCCAAAGTCACAAAGTCAGCTTGTTGTCCTGGGCCCAGGCTACATCACATGCAGGCACTGCAATGTGTCACACACAGCCTTCCTGGAAGTGGGAAAGACAGACACAGACTCATCCTTTGGCCTGCAGAGCTTTAACAAGCTAGCCTTTCATTAGGCAAATTCCTAAATGTTAGCCAAATTCTTTTCCGCAGAGGCTGCTAATGGCTGGGCATACATGTGATGCACTTGCTGTTCTGTGGATGCTGATAGGAAGTTCTTTGAGGTTGCTTTTCTGAGTGTTCACAAGTAGAGCATGGGGGCAGGGCAGAGATTTGTCTTTGGTGCTTCCTTTCATGTCCTGAGAAGGACAGTCATGTGTTTTAGTTTAGCTGATACATTCAAAGAGAAAGGACAAATAATAGAGGCTTTACATATGGTGGCTGTGACTGTCACATGGACTTCATTTTCTCATGCACAATATATTTGTTATTCCACAAGCTGGTTATAATTCATTTAAGACTCCTTTTCATTTAGTTTTATCTAATAAACTAATGAAATGGCCCAGTGAAGTCTTTATGGTCAGTGTAATTTGGGTGAGTAACTTAGCCTGCATTTCCTTTAGGATGTTAATGGTGTATCATTACTCTCCCAGTGTTTTTCTTCTCAAAGAGCTCAAGGAAGAGAAAGGGCCCCAAGTCTGGGTACCATTATGATGTATGTATTTAAAATCATTCTCAAGATGAAGATTTATATGGAAGAAATAAGTTTTAGTTTATCTTTCTCCTGTATGAATGTAATTATTAGCAAGGGACTTTATTTTTCATAATGTCACTGTCAGATATCAGCTGTCATTTATCTTCTTAATAATTCCCTTATTGTTGTGAGAATCTCCTTTACTGGGGCAAGGGAGATTGCTGAGTGGGTTAAGTGTTTGAAGCACTACCATGAAGACCGAAGTTCAGATATCAAGCAAACACATAAAAAGCTAGCCATGGTGGTGTATGCCAAGAATATTAGCTTTGATTGGGTGGAGACAGGAAGGTCCCTGGCAAGTGCTGGCCAGCTAGTATCACCAAATTGGTTAACACTCAGGATTAGTGAGAAATCCCTTTGAGATAAATAAGGCAGAGAAACAGAGAAAGATATCCAAGGCCAATCTCTGGCCTTGACACAGAGACATAGAATCTCTTTAATTAATTTATTTTTGTACCATTTATTGAAACAGATGATTTTTATCTTGCGTTAATAAAAGTCTTAACTGTGAGGAGTTATTAAATAATACGTGTTACTGGAGGAAAGTAGCTCACCAAGAGACTGAAAACTGCTATGCTCTGCAACAGGAGGGAATGAAGAGACACTCTAGCTGGTGTGGAAATTATCTTTGCAAAAGGGTAAAGCAGAGGTATATATCTGTATGCCTAACAGGAGTCTTGGCAAGGAAGATTGCAAGTTAGAGGCTAACCTGGGCTATGTAGTGAGTCTCTCTACCAGAGGTGGGCAGGAATTAGAGCTGACAAAATACCAATAACTTCAGAAGTTTTGTTTGGTTGTTTTCTCTGGTAACTGAACAAAATCTGAAACTCTTTTGGTCCAGACATAACTTTTAGTGCTCTTGTCCTCCTGCAAACTGATTTGTCATCCTTCTGGGTGACTGATGTGACCAAATGTCAACTGAGGAAGCCAGGCATTTTCTACTGTTGTGCAGATACATGAGAGTGATGCAATGTGGTTATCAGGCAGAGTGAGTGCAGCTCAGAGCTGTACTGATGGGCAGGAGGTATCTGCAACATAGCAGGAACTGCAGCTGCATTAGTCAGATCAAATGTACAGCATCAGCATTGCTCCAGGCTTCGGAGCTCAGGGTGGGGATGGAGAACATCCTAGTCTACAGTTTATCTCTGCCACAGGTCAGGATGGGTTGACATCCTTTGCTAAAACAAATGAGCAGTGGGGCCTAATGAAGCTTTGGTGGGGTGTGACTGAACTCTGGTCTTTGACAGTGAGAATTTTTTTTCTTTTTTTTTTAAGTTTGTCCTTTTTCTTTCTTTCTTTCTTTCTTTCTTTCTTTCTTTCTTTCTTTCTTTCTTTCTTTCTTTCTTTCTTTCTTTCTTTCTTATTTTTTCATTTTACATACCAACCCCAGTTCCATCCCCTCCCCTTTCCTGCCCCTCCACCTCCCTCCATCCCACTCCCATCCACTCCTCAGAGTGGGTAAGGCCTCTCTTGGGTAGTCAACAAAGTCTGTCAGACCAAGTTGAAGCAGGGCCTGGTCCCTCTGAGGGCGAGCGTTTCTTAAAGAGAGGCCCTCAGTGAGTCCCAAACCAGGAATATTATGCCACTAGAAAAAGATGAAGGTGAAAAAAATTAAAAAAAAAAACTTTATAACAATTAACCCATTGTTATCCTTTCAGACTAATTAAAAAGAACCAGATTGATAAAATGGGAAGGACTGTGTGAGGAATAAGTATTTACAACTTCAATTTAATGTCACGTTTGTGTGATTTTTTTTCAGTGCTGGGGCGTCACAAATGCTAGGAAAAGGTTTCCCTCCAAGCTTCATCCCAATCATGTACATGTGTCCTGTATTCATTATCTATGTCTATGTAGTTATAACCTCAACATACATGCTTCCCACACAATACACATTTGCAGGCATTCTGATGTATTTTATTATTTACCAGTATGGAGAAAAATTCTTTATATGTCAAGGACCGTAAACCCTATGAAACATAGCATGTTTTAATCTCAAGAAAATTTTATTCCTTTCGTCTTACATCCACTTAGATCACTAAAAATGTGGTCCTGGCATTTATATTGTTCTCTTTACAAGCTTATATTCAAGGTATTTTTAATTGGCTGTTGGAATCGCAGCTGGGCTTGAAGTCAACCCAGGTGGATTTGATACCACTCCCCTTCAGTTAAGAGGAAGTGTTGAATTGTATTGCCCTCCTAAAGTGGATTTGCTCTCAGTTGTACACAAAACCTTCCAAGAGAAAGATAATTAATACATTACTCTGGTCCAACTAGAGTTGGTTTGATTATAGGGATTTTGTTTAGTTTCATACCAAGAATCTACTGCCTTGTCACAACACACAGTCAATCAATATTTTATAATTTAGTCTTTAATACAAGTATCATATACGATAGCATTTTGTACATAATACTGGAATTTTCTTAATTTCTCAATGTGGGAAGACACGTGTCTTAGCTACACTGATTCTGGAACAAAACAGATTTTTGTTTTCTGGTAAAACTAGGGGAATCCAGGCAGTGGTGAAACACACCTTTGATCCTAGCACTTGGGAGGCAGAGCCAGGTGAATCAGTGAGTTTGAAGCCAGCCTGATCTACAAAATGAGTTTCAGAACATGCTCCAAAGCTACACAGAGAAACCCTGTCTTGAAAAACAAAAACAAAAACAAACAAACAAAAAACTTGCAAGGAGAAAACTCAAGTTTTGTAGTACTGTGGACTGTGAACAATTCTATTCTAGAAGTTTAATATGAGACTACAAAGAAATGAAGCAGTGTTCATAGCTAAAACTATTTCAATAGTTGGCTGCTTTTGTAGGCAAGATTAGGAGGAATATGTGCCATTGTCCCTGCCCAAAAATTTTCTGAAAAGACCTGTCTAGTAGATATAAAAATAAAAAAGTTTGCAGCTATGAAGAAATGTGTGATACGTGTGTTTGTTGATGGGAATGGCATTACTAAATCTCTCCATTATGGAGAGGAAATCTTGAGAGATTTAACTCTGTTCCATCACTGATTAGTGAACAATAGTTTTTAATGTTCCTGACCAAGCCCATGTGTCTTAGTTAGGGTGTCTATTACTGAGAAGACTAAAAAGCAAATTGGGAAGGAAAGGATTTGTTTGACTTACACTTCCATACTGCTGTTCCTCATCAAAGGATGTCAGGACGGGGACTCATACCAGGCAAGAACTTGGAGGCAGCAGCTGATGCAGAGACCATGGAGGTATGCTGTTCACTGGATTGCTCAGCCTCCTTTCTTATAGAACCCTGGAACACCAACCCAGGTATAGGTCCACTCACAACGGACTGGGCCCTCCCCCATCAATCATTAATTAAGAAAATGCCCTACGGCTGGATCTTATGGAGGCATCTGCTCCAGTTGAAGTTCCCTCCTTTCAGATCACTCGAGTTTGTGCATTGTTGACATAAGACTAGCCAGCACAACATGAAACAAATTATCTACTTTTGGGACATTACATAAGTTTTTTCAGACCAAATATTGTATGAAATCATTGGCGTGTGTGTGTGTGTGTGTGTGTGTGTGTGTGTGTGTGTGTGTGTACCTATATATCTTTCTCTTTGTATGTTTGTTAATATGTGAGTGTGTGTGTATCTTCACTAGTTTTACTAAGGTTCAACACAGCTTGACCACCTGATTTGTTTACAAGATGAGGCTAAGAATTGGAGTAGCTCTTCGTACTTGGCCACAGGAATTGGGGTCTGCCATGATCACATTCTCTGTGCTGCCCTCACTTAATATTGTGCGTTGGGTCTAGCCCTTGTCCTTCCCCGTAACTCAGAAATCTTGGGGATGTCTAATGATCCAATGCCTACAACACAACCTGGTAGTTATAGGCGATCTTACAGTTCATCAGTGTCTCCAGACTTAGACCAAGAATGGAAGCCATGGGAGTTGGCTCAGTTCACTCACTGAAGAGTGTTCCACCATCATTCACTCCTAGGACACAGCTAGGCTTTTCCTTTAGCTTCTGTTTTCTTGGGGAACTGGCTCAAAGTCACCTAAAATAGGTTCTGAGGATTAAATGAAATAATGCATAAAAAAGAGTGTTGTAGCAGTTGTTGTAATGCTTCTTCTTAACCTTAGCTAAAACATCAAGAGGTGGTAACAACAACGACAACTTAGAATATAGATGTTAGGGATGGGGAGGTGGCTTGGAGCTTAAGAACCCATTTTGCTAATCCAGAGGACTCAAGTTCCATTTCTAGTATCCTCAGCAGGTGGCTCAAAACTATCTCTAAGTCCAGTTCGAAGGGATCTAACTCCCTCTTTTGGCCTTTGTGGGCACCCATACAACTATGGCATATATTCATACACACACACACACACACACACACACACACACACACACACACACACAAATTGAAAAAAATCAATGAAAATCTAATTGTTATGATAACAAAAATATCACTTGTGGGAAATAATAATCTACAGTTACTACTTGAAACTGTCAAAACAGACGGAAGTTTAATTTTAAGGGGAAATTTAAGAGTATCTCACTGACATTTCCTTATAGAACTTTTATTTAGAAAGAATAAAAAGGTTTTTAATTCATTTTGTTACATATATAATATAACTAGATGATAAAATTTGGAATCAGCATTTGATCCCATCCAACTCATTATTTATAGCTAGAAGAGTTTCACCCCCCAAATTCTAGGTATGCTTTCTGTGGTCAGGGATAACTTTAGAGACAGGGAATGAACCAGGCCCCAGATGCGTTTTATATCATGGAAAGATCCAGATAAGTTGTACAGTCATTGGATGGACAACAATTACCCCTTCTTTTTCACTTCGTCCAAAGAGATCAACTTCTCCAAAGCAGATTTTCTAACGTCTTTACAGAGTGGCTGTGTAAGCAGACAGATTTTTACTTCACAATTACTAGTCCTGCAAAATCAGAGACACACTCTTACATGAGTCCAAAACAGTCTGAACATCCACCTCTTACACTGTAACTGCAGTATCTCAATGCTCACATAGAGTCCCTCTCTCAGGAATGATGTAAGTCCTCAAGCATTCCTTTCTTTTCTTGGCTGCTTTAGGTAGATAGTGTACATATGAGCACAGTGATTATTCTTGCAAATCAGTTACCTTTTATAAGGAAAGCAAAGTGGAAAGGTATTCAGCCTGGTGATTTTTATGTGCATTGTGTTTTTGCTTGCTTTTGTATTGCTAATGTTAAATGGCCCATCACCAAATATAACTACTTTGTAAAATCACTGACTTTTTTGTATTATAATTGGGGCAATTTATTTTTAAGTTTCTTGACCTGTATGTATTTGGCAGGGAGGATCAAAGCAATAGGCCCACAACCTCATGAGTTTATTGTCTGTTGTGTAAAATGTTTACACAGTGTATGTCTAAGGATGGTTAAGGTTTTCTACTGTTTGTGGTCCATAGACGCAGTACAGAGTGGGTCAAGAATAGTGGAATATGGCTGTGTGAAAACCTGCACCATTTTGTACTCACATGTGTCTGAATGTAGCCTTTCCTTCACAGCGAGGCTCACAATTCCTGGATTAACTACAGATTCTCACAGTGTAGAAAAGGCCCCCTATAGAAAGAAGGTTATCTTGCCAAGATGATACAAGGCTATAAAGAAATGTGCCAACCTGCTTGTGCCAAGCTACCCGCCATGAGATCCCTTCTACTGAAGCTGGTGTAGACCTTGCTGAGCTTCGGGCTGCACCAGGTCCAGCTCAATGGTTGTCTAAGCCACATGCCATCACAGAGTGGAACACGCAATCAGGTCCATGTGAGTTACAGTCATAACTGACTTTTCAGGAAAGAATTTTGCCCCTCACAAGGTGTCAAGCATCTTGTAGAATTTTAGCTCTGTGATGAGATCAATGCCAGATAAATGGGGAGATGGATTAGTTTGCCTTTGTGACTCCCAATGACCATCTGTCTTCCTCCACCTCGGAGCTTCTCTCCTGTTGGGTGCTTAAAAACTGTGTCCCTCTGCATTGTCAGTTGTCAGTTGTCTGGGCTTTTTGGTAAGTGGGTGTGTTCTACCTCTATCATGGCTTTATCCCTTTCAATGACTAATAAATTCAAACCTTGGAGGCAGGATTGTGATAATGCATACCTGTGAAGTCAGCAGACTGTTTATCAAGGTGTAGAGCTTAGTTAATTAATTGGTGGATTAAACAAGATAATTAGCATGGTGAAACTCAAATGCAGGCCCAGCCCCTTTCCTCTCATACAAGCTCCTTGGCTCAGGATGTGCTTATGGCCATCAACTACAAGGGACCTCCAGTATAAGTAATTATCTACAATCCTTTCAAGTTAGGGCTGGGACAGTAGCTTGGTGGTGGCAAATTATTTTCCTCACACCAAGAGGTCCTAGGTTCAATTTATACCCAATACCTCAATTTATTCAAGCAACACATGCACATGATCTATACATATAATTGCATATATAAAAATATATATACAATTGTATTGTATATGTATACACAATATGTGTATATGTATATATGTATTGTTTTTATATATAATTGCCTATATATGTGCATCTGTATATATAATTCTAATTTCACTTCTATTTCTCTCTAGAGGTAGTCATTATTATGAGTTTGACCTTCAATCATCCCTAAGCATCTACAGGGGATTCCTTCTAGAAAGCCTACAGATATCCAAATCTGTGGCCACTCAGTCCTCTTTAAAACACATAGAATGTGCATGTGTTGTGTAACCTTTACACACATCCCTAGAGACTTTAACCATGCCGAGATACTTATTAACTAGATACTACTTATAAATAAACTAGGCACAATGCAAATGTCATACAATTAGCTCCTATAATGTGTTGTTTAGGGGCTGAAGAAGAAGAAACAAAGTCTGTAAGTGTTCACTATAGGTAATACATATTTTTTTTTCAAATGGTTTCTATCCGCAATGGGATGGATCTGCAGATATCAAACTCTTGGACATGGGGATGACTATACTTATGGTCTTTGAGTGTACAACTCACAATTAAATGTACAAAGATTCTCATTCAGGTTTTTTTTTTTTTTTGTTTCTTCTAGAATGAATCCCTGACGTTCAACATAGGGCCTGAACTATGAAGTCAATCTTTTCAAACACAAATCTACTATTTTTAAGGAAAAGGGTGATGTCTCAGGTTCTTTTTAATCAGACACCTAAAGAAACTATAGAAGGAAAAGGAGGATCAATGCTAATTGTTAAGTTGGAGCAATTTACATTTTTAATAACGTGAAGAGGTCAGACAGGTCACTTTCTAACTGAATATCGTCATCTCCTCAATGTCTGTTCCGTTCTCTATTTGCATAAGCAATTGACATCTCATTAAGAGCTCATTACAAACAGAGGAGCCTGTGATCAGAGAAACACAAAACTGAGCAGGAAAGGAGAAAGTCTGTCCTGGAAATTTCCTCGGTATCTCCTAAGAATACTATGTACGTCCCTGTTGTCTTATAGGGAAGGTAAGCGAGTGATACATACCTACACAATATAAATAAGCAGCAGTGTAACATTCACCAGCTTCAGCCTATTTATCTTAGCAAGAACTGAGAATATGGGTGAAAAGAATCTACATTTCCATAACTTTCTCATGAAAGGAAAAGCTAACAGGTTCACATCCCCAACTAAATTTTCGTATACATACATGTGTGCCTATGTCCACATATATGTTTTATATGTATTATATTTATGCATACAAAGATTTAAATAAATCTATACTAACGTAATATATAACCGTGTATACACATACTGTTAATTTTAGATAACTGTAACTTGGAGAAACTGAATGGTCTTACTGCTTAGGAACAGCCTACATGTGAGAAAAAAATCTGTCCATACTTCTTCCTGATAAAATATGTTCAACATATAAATTAGTTTATTTTTTCAGTCGTTTGCCAATATATTCTTGACCCAAATAAAAGAGATAAGAGTCAGGTCCTCTCTGAATAAATGTTTGCCTGATACTTAAAAATCTCTAAGTACCAAAACCTTTCTGTCAGCTAAACGGCGACACTGGTGGCCCTGGCTGTTCTTCTGCCTCTTGTACTGCACAGGGATGGAGAGGCTGTGCAGGAAAGCACTTTTAAACTTGTAGAATCAACAGAACAGAAACAGGGAACGGCACATTTATTTGTGTTTTATTCCGTTTCTGGCAGCCGTTTTGCTGGACCAGATGTTGTGGAGTTTCAAAGTCAAATCTGTTCGTCCCTCGGGTCAGCTGAAAGACATTGTACCTGTAAGGATTAAGACACTTCTATCTGATACTGCATTTCTTTCATATGATGTTCCATAAGCAAGATCAGAGAGGGCAGGGGTAATTGGTTGTGAACTATTTTCTTCCCCATCCACGTTGCCGTATTACTTCTTAGCATTTAAAAAGCATGAGAAGCCATGGTCCTTATTGAGGCCATTTGCATGTTCCTTATTGGGATACATTTGAATGCCCAATTTGATCTCAATGGCATATACTTTGCAACATGAAATAAAACAGGGCCGTCAAGAAAAGTAACTCCATACACTCCGCAGCCCTCTCGGCGCGGTGGGTAAAGCTGGAGCCTCGGCTTTCTGTGTGGCGGTTCCTCTTCTCTTTCTTTCCTTCCTGTGACAAGCAGCCATTGTCCCCTTGGTGAGATCTGCAATATTACTTTGACCCCAGCCCATCAATCTGCCTCAATTGGATAATGATGTGTAATCACTTTCTTTCAGGGGAGTCTATAAATTTGCCAAGGCCCCATTCTTCTCTGAAGGACTCCTTATGCTCGCTCCCATTTGTGCAAATGAGCTCTCTTTTGCAGGGCTAAATAGCCATGCACATGGTCCCTTCTGTGGGGAGGCACTGGGTGGATTTCTGTTGATTTTCCACGCTCTAGTCTCTTAAAGGAGACTAAGTCTGACATACAGAAACACAGTGGGGGGGTGCCTGAGCCAAAGCCACATCACAGGCAGCCGCTTTTCTCATTAAGACTGACCCATCATTAGGTCACTTCAGTACCACCCTTGTCATCAATGAGGTTAATGTTTAGTGCACACAGAAGCCGCAAGGAAAGGAGTGGGGAGGTGAACTGGGAAGGAAAAAAGATGGGAAGCCCAGAAAAAGGCAGCACTTCTAAGTCCCAGCAAAGGCTGTGAAAAATTCAGAGCGTACTCGTGATTTCTCACCAACCATCACATTCTGTCCTGTTTGTAAGATGAAACCCCACAGAGCTGACCTCTCTGATGTATTCATGCTTCTCATTAAATAGGACGAAAAATTCCGTGTCGGGGACTACAGCTGACCAGACAGTCAAGGTGCAGCCGCTCTGAGCAACCAGCAGGGTGTAATAAGGATTTGGTTCACTGTTATTTGGCCCTCAAAGTGATTCCTAACCACAGCCAAGGGGGAAGGAATAAACAAAAGAAAGGAACACACAGGCCTCAGTGCATACTCTAAATGGCTCCCGTCTTAAAGCGGTGGCAGAAGGCTTTGGATCAACACATTTCCAATGCTTAGAGAACTTCCCTGTGGAAGAAGTAAAAACCAATGCATTCAATGAAGACTAGTGAGAGGTCAAGAGCTGAGAAGCCACTTTAGACAGATGCTGTCCTTTGGGCAATAGTCACTAGGAAACACGGTAATGTTAAAAGCCACAAACATCACAAAATAAGCTCCTGATTAGTCCTTAGTTTCTAGCCATGCTGTATTTTGTAGTCTGGTTTAGGAAAAATGACACCAACTGTCACAAACAAAAACAAGCCTTCTAAAGCAACCCTTCTTTCTGTTTTCTACCATCTCACTGGGGAAAAAGATCATAGAAACCTTCTATTCCCAAACTCTTCATTTTCATATTTAAATATTTAAAGATAATTCTACAAAACATATAAATTATATATAATTTATTTAATTAAATGAGCAGTTTATTTATTAATTCAAACATTACTTGCCCTAGTAATATTTTACTTTCATGGACACACACAGAAAGTACACAAAAATACAACGTGAATATCTACACATTTTAGGGCATAATAATGGAAAAAACACTGATACACATACACCACTCTGGTTAAAGAAATGACATTTGGCCGGGCAGTGGTGGCGCACGCCTTTAATCCCAGCACTCGGGAGGCAGAGCCAGGCGAATCTCTGTGAGTTCGAGGCCAGCCTGGGCTACCAAGTGAGTTCCAGGAAAGGCGCAAAGCTACACAGAGAAACCCTGTCTCGAAAAACCAAAAAAAAAAAAAAAAAAGAAATGACATTTGTAGTTGAAATATTGCAGTCAATGGTTAAAAACAAAATTCAGCTCTTAAGAACACCCTGGGCACCGGGCGGTGGTGGTGCACGCCTTTAATCCCAGCACTCGGGAGGCAGAGGCAGGCGGATCTCTGTGAGTTCAAGGCCAGCCTAGGCTACCAAGTGAGTCCCAGGAAAGGTGCAAAGCTACACAGAGAAACCCTGTCTCGAAAAAAACAAAAAACAAACAAACAAACAAACAAACAAACAAAAAACACCCTGGGATGCATCCTGGCTTATTTCAGGCCTGATGAAACCCTTCTAGGTCACATCATCAACATGACAGTGAAAGAAGCTGATTCCCAGAGTGGTTCTGGGGTTCTGGCAGAGGACAGATGGGAACCACAACTTGTGGTTAATTCTGTCTCAACATGGGCCTCCAGAAAGTCTAAGACAGCCTGGAACACAAAAGCATCATGTACTTACAAGCATGCCTCTGTGTCTTTCTCTGCTGAAGCTATTGCATCAGTTGAGTTTGAAGCCCTAGAAAATTAAATATTTTAAATCTGGAGAAACTATGTTTTTTGGTTCATAAAATGACTGTGCATATCAAATTGTGACAATTAGAAATACTGAATCCAGAGACACACGTGGCCATTAACTAAATGTTCGATTTCACAAAGTGTCATCCACTATTCAAAATTACAGCCTGTGTCATAAATGTCACCTTTTAAAATCTCATTCTTTTGCTAGAAGATAATTACAAAAATCACAAAATATACACATGTACACACACACACACACACACACACACACACACACACACATACAGTCTGTAAGTGATTCCCTCTAAAAATGCAAACCACCATTTCCTAGGGTATGTTGTGCGTTGGAGGGAAATTATAGAATCAATAGAAGTAAAACAAACAAATAAACAAACAAAACAACAACTAAGTAAATAGAACTTGGGGCCTGGGATACAGCTCATTGAGACAGAACTGGTCTAACTTGCATGAAGACCCTTGGGTTCAGGTCTCAATATGACAAAGAAAAGTTAAGGATTTATTAACAAAGAACCATTCACCTAGAAAATAATTACAAAGTTGATTTTCTATCTTTTTTTTTTTTGTCATCTTCTAAGTATAAGCCTCTAAGCTTTCTTTGTAAATCTTGTTGGTAAAGAATACTGTTTCTGTCAAAGTTGCGTTTGAGAAATATATCACCAGGAGA
The DNA here is from genome assembly GCF_007827085.1 of Peromyscus californicus insignis. Lineage (NCBI taxonomy): Eukaryota > Metazoa > Chordata > Mammalia > Rodentia > Cricetidae > Peromyscus > Peromyscus californicus. The sequence continues at coordinate 25,082,568 of NW_026294606.1, read as the reverse complement.
TCTTTATTATCTTACAAACGATTGTCGTTTGACCAAGTTGTATACTAGCTAAGAAACGAAGTTAAAATTTGAACACTGGGACTGGGGATTTGGCACACAGGTTGAGAGCACTGGCTGCCCTCACTGAGGGCCCAGGTTCAGTTCCCAGCACACACATTGCTGCTTGCTGATAACTCCTTTTGGGAGATCTGGTGCCCTCTTCCGGGCTCCATAGGCACTGCATGTACAGAGTGCACCTACATCCAGGCAAAATCCTCTTATACAAAACATAAAAATAAATAAGCCTTTAAAAAATAATTTGAACCTAGGTCAGTCTGCATCAAAGGTATATTTACATTTTGATATTTTCTTCTAGTTATTAAGTTGAGTGAAATATTCATTTGCTTTAATATCCAAAACATACACCCTGAAGTTAAAATTGTGGTGCTTAGAGACATCATGGGAACAAACATTGGAGCTTGCCCCTTAAAAGAATTCAAGGTTTCAGGGTATTGAGATGGCTCAGTGAGTAAAGTTGCTTGCTGTTCAAGCTTAACTACTTGAATCTGATTCCCAGAATCTGTGGTAAAATGAGAAAAATTACTCCTGGAAGTTGTTCTCTCACTTCCACGTGCACACCACACACACACACACACACACACACACACACACACACACACACACACACACATACACACACAACACACACACACACACACCACACACACACACACACACACACCCACACACCACACACACACCACATACACACACAACACACACACACACACACACCACATACACACACAACACACACACATACACACACGTACATACCACATATGCACACACACACATGCACACCATACACACACAAATGCACACCATATACACACATGCTAATAATAATAAATAAAACTTTAAAAAGTATTCAAGGTTCTCTGCAACCACAATTGGCTATCGAAGAGCCTATATAGTATTAATATTATTCTTATGAATCCAAATTTTGTTATTATTTAAAATATTAGTCTGATTCTATTATACTCTTGAGACAGAATTACCAAACTGAGCAATACATGATTGGGAGCCTTGCTTCCCGTTTCTTTGGTATCCCTCTGAGAAGGTAAATTTGCATGTAATGTTTCTTTCTGGAAAGCTCGATTAGTGTTGGCCTCAAGATATTAAACATAAAAGTCACCAACAGATGAGAAATATCATTGCTTTTACAAACAGTTCAGTTGGGAGTTTATTTTGTCTTAGGGCAAAGGAGCAAATGGAATCCAAGGGAAGTTCTTCAGAAGTTCCTTTAATATCGTTTTTACAAGATTGATTTTTATGTTTTGATTATGTATGCATGTGGGGGAGGTATGTGCATGTGAGTGAGAGGACAGAAGAGGGCATCAGATCCCCTGGAGCTGGAGCTACAGGCATTTGTAAGCCACCACTGTATGCTGGGACCCAAACTCCAAGAACAGTGTGTGCTTTTAACTGCTGATTCACCTCTCCCGACCCTTCATGATGATTTTTAAGAGCAGATCAACTTGTTCTGCTAGCTGAAAAGAAGTTCAAGTTCTGCTTTACCCACATGGCCTTAGTTGGGTCTTTCCAGCCTTGCTTTACATTTGTTTTTGTAGGTTCATTGCCTGGTTCCTTTTAATTAGCTGTGATTGACCTGAACAACAGGCCTGAAAGCTAAATATTCCACTCAATGCTGAAGCCATATAAGGGCAGGGTTGCATGAGTGTGGTAATTGGACCCCAGCTTCACCTTCACCCAATCCTAACACCAGGGCAAGTTAATGCCACTCTCTGAATTTCCTTACAACAACTCCTAAATGGGTACAAAGCTCGCAGCTTTGCTGGGGAAATTTGGTTGCTGAAATACTATAGACAATAACACTTACTCAGTAGCAGACACAGGTTCACCCCTGATAATTATCTATTATGATCAATATAGTCATATCAGATTAGAATTAAAGAGTCATGTTGTGAAAAGATTGATGATTATATAACTTTACCTATTAGTTGTTCCTAAGGTAATTCTTGATCTTCTCACTGCCGCTACATCTTCCTCATTTTTCTCATGGATACCTGGAAAATCCATAGCAGAGGATGAACTGCTGGAGATGATGTCTATTGGATGCATGGAAGTCAAACACTGTGTAGTTCAAATGGGTGTATAATGAAGGCTTCACACATAAATGTTAAATGAATTTGTAAATCCAGGGATTTTATGCTGTTCATGTATAGGTGCAGAATCTTGCAGTATGAAAAAACTAAGATTCTTCCTTTCAAGTGTTCCTAGAAGCTTGCTCTTCACTCCATGACTTAGAAACACATTTCAGTATCTGAAGTCACCTCAGCAGGTTGTTTTCCATACTTGCATTACTTTTCTTATTCATGTCACCAAATTAATTAATTAATTAAGTTGGCAAGGAACACATGTAGCTAGAGTTTTCCGGCCTGGCCCACAGTCAGGACAAATCTCTCTCACCTGCCAGTCCCACAGCCACTCAGACCAGACCAAGTAAACACAGAGACTTATATTGGTTACAAATTGTATGGCCATGGCAGACTTCTTGCTAACTGTTCTTACAGCTTAAATTAATCCATTTCTATAAATCTATATCTTGCCACATGGCCTGTGGCTTACCAGCATCTTCATGTGCTGTTTGTCATCATGGCAGCTGGCAGTGTCTCTCTGACTCAGCCTTCCACTTCCCAGCTTTATTCTCCTCCTTGTCCTGCCTACACTTCCTGCCTAGCCAATGGCCAATCAGTGTTTTATTTATTGACTAATTAGCAACACATTTGCCATACAGAACATCCCACAGCACTTCCCCCCCTTTTTTTTTCAAAAAGGAAGGTTTTAACCTTAACAAAGTAAAATTACATATAATTTGGGAATTTGGGCGTAGCTTCTCTTACTACTTCCTGCTGGAGGGGGGCACTGTATCATGGGAACACAAAGAAAATTTTAGGATTATGGAATAGTCCATGAGGGTGTATTGTCTGAGCCAGTTGCCTTGAAACCATTCTGGATGTTGGGTCATCTGGGCCATGGTGTCATCGGAGATCTTTCAGGGGGTCTTGGCTGGTCAAACCTGATGTATCTTAATCTGGAACGAATCCATAGCCTTTGGCTTTCTGTGGGAACAAAAGCAGAGTCTCCTTTCCAAAGCAACATATCCTTATATCCAAATTTTGAAGTCAAGGTATCTTTAAAATATACATATTGGCATAATTCAACAGCTTTTACAATCAAATGTTTTTCTGCAGTTAAAAATCCCAAAGACAACACAATCCAGATTCTCTGTGTAATATTCATCTTTACGTGGCTTATTTTTTATATTACCTTTACTGTCTCTTTAAAGACTTTATTTTTTAAAACTATGTATTTGTTTCTATAACTCTATATATCACCTTTTTTGTCTGTTTTAAGCCTACGTATATTTTACACACATTGTAAACTATTACATCTGAATCTGTCTTATTGTGAATCTATTGCCTTAAACTGCAGCAGCTGTGGCTGCTGGCTCCACCCACCTCAGCTTCCCAACATGGTGGCGGTATGCTTACCGCCAGCTCTGGGAGCCATCGTGGGTCTATGCTTTTATCCAAGCAGCATGTAGCCCAGAAACCTCTTTTTTTTTTTTTTTGGTTTTGTACTAGCAAAGGCTAAATCCACCATGCAGCTTAATGTGCCACTTGCAGAGGCCTCATTCCTGCCATACTGCAGGTCTAGCGCGCACTCTAGGAACCCACCAGTAGCTCAAACCAGCAGCTGCCGCTCATTTGAGAGACAATTAGGAAGCTGTTTTTAGCTCCGTTTTAGAATCTTTTTTCTCAGTTTTTAGGTGGAAACTCTTGCCACCACGTTGGACGCCATTTGTCGCTAGAGATTTCCTGCCTGGCCCACAGTCAGGACAAATCTCTCTCACCTGCCAGTCCCACAGCCACTCAGACCAGACCAAGTAAACACAGAGACTTATATTGGTTACAAACTGTATGGCCGTGGCAGGCTTCTTGCTAACTGTTCTTACAGCTTAAATTAATCCATTTCTATAAATCTATACCTTGCCACATGGCTCATGGCTTACCAGCATCTTCACATGCTGTTTGTCATCATGGCGGCTGGCAGTGTCTCTCTGACTCAGCCTTCCACTTCCCAGCTTTATTCTCCTCCTTGTCCCGCCTACACTTCCTGCCTAGCCAATGGCCAATCAGTGTTTTATTTATTGACTAATTAACAACACATTTGCCATACAGAACATCCCACAGCAAACACATACTTAGATTACATGAAAGACTCCTGTAAACCAACAAGAAAAATAGAAAGATTAGTGGAGTATAGTCAAAAGTTATGAAGAAGTATCAGGACATCCCCAAACCTAAACATGGGTAAGAATATACAATCATTTGACACTAGACTTAGGCACATTAAGACAGAGAGATCACATTAAAGGTACTAGGACAGTAAACATTGGGAAGGAAGATAATGGCAGCTTTGACGGTGACATGGATGATGACATCCTGACCCACTGCTTGACTGAAGGCGTCTCCATGAGCAGTCTGCACAGCACTCAGGACTATTCACATGACGTACTAGAATCCTGTGGAATACATGGGAAAGCCTTAATTGGGTTCGTGAAAGGAAATGTGCAATTCAGCACAGGGAAGCTTATGGGAGTGCTGAAGGAAGGTATGTAATGAGTGTGAGTTTTCATGCACCCAACACATCAAGGTAGTTTCATGTGAGGAGAAAGCCAGTCAGAAGAAAGGACTGTAAACCAGTAAGAGCTCTGCACAGGGGAAGACAGCGGCTTTCTCCTTAAGGGTAGATGTGACTAGGCAGTCTACATCCAAGGCTGCAGGAGCCCCAGAAATGCCATGAATGGATCGACACTCCTCCCCAGAGCTCTGCATGAAGTCCTCCTGGTTTGTGTGCAGTGGAATAGCTGCAGCTACGGAAGGGTTGCGTCTGCAGGGCTGCAACGTGGAAGGTGGCCTGTTCATGATCAGGTCTGAGAGACAGCCGAGAGTCACGCCCTCCAGACCTAATACAACTTCATTTACTGTGTGGGTTCTGCCTTAATTTGGATGTGGAGTGACCCCACGCGTCCATGTTTGAAAGATTTACTCCTAGGCTTAGCCTTGTTAGAAAACGGTACCTAGTGAGAGGTTTTGTGCTACTGAGGGCATGCCTTCAGCAGGTATTGTGGGAGGTCAGTATTTTTATCTGGTTTGTTTCCCTGTCTCCGTGAGGCCAGAAACTATTTGTGCTGTGAAGTTCTCCACTGTCATAGCCATTGGTGGGGGAGGGGCAGAGATGGAGGGCTTACTATCAACTCAGAAACCACGGGCAGATAAACGTTAGAAGGAAAGCCATTGAATATGTTGCAGGGGAATTAAATACATTTAAAAAAGTATTTTAATTTTCAAAAAAAGTTAAAAACAATTAGATCTCACAAGTGAATTGAATTTTTTCCCTGGTATAGGACAGTGGCTCTGAATTTTCATGTTATTTTGTGATGAAGCAATTTGAATATGCTAACATCGAGATTTGGTTCTTTGCTCAAATATTAATGTGATAGTCAAAAATGTACAATTACTGTTTAGATAGTCAAGAACACAAAGATAGCTGTTGATTGACTCCCAAAGTTTGCACACTTGGGATTCATGTTTATGATGAACATGTATCATACAGTTTTGCTCTGTTTTTCTCTCGGTACACCAGTAATGACTACTGCGCTGCTACCATTAACTTTTGGGTTACATTCTTATTGTGGGGTTTTGGCTGAAGTCATCCTTAGCTTATAGAGGTTCCCATTCCTAAGCCTGCCTTCCATCATGGTATCCAAAGCCAGAAATGTCAGAAGAAGAAGGACAAAAGTCACATGCTTTTTTCTTAGATGTGCAAACTCAAAAACAAAGACATGGAAGCGAAAAGGGAAGTATTAGGGAAGGAGCTGGGCCTGGGACAGTGTGCAATGAGAGGACAAGGACAATTACAGCATGTTTCACGCAGACATGAAAATGTCACTAGGAAACTCATTATTTCACATGCACTAATTAAAATGGAAATTGAGAACAAAGCTATCAAAGGAGGAAAATCCAAGTCAGTCTTTGAGAAAGATGGACTCATGTCCTAAAACAAATTAAGGATTATCACAAAACCTTTGCCACGTCCTACAGCAATTTAAAGTACATGTGCACTCTCACCTAGGGAGACAGCAAAAAGATGTGAACACCAGATTATGAATCATGGGACAGTCACATGGCAGTGACATTGCACCAGGAGCATCATGGAGACACATCACAGTGATGCTGAAGCAGGAGCATCATAGAGACACATCACAGTGATGCTGAAGCAGGATCATCATGGAGACACATCACAGTGAGGCTGCACCAGGAGCATCATGGAGACACATCACAGTGAGGCTGCACCAGGAGTATCATGGAGACATCACAGTGAGGCTGCACCAGGAGCATCATGGAGACACATCACAGTGAGGCTGCACCAGGAGCATCATGGAGACACATCACAGTGAGGCTGCACCAGGAGCAGCACAAGATTTTTGCTTTTTTCCAGCAAGAAAGTTGGCTTAACATTAATATTGCAAACTAACATAAAGTTGGTTAAATTTAACACTATTCAAGAAAAAAAAACATTTGTAAGCTAGAGATTTCACAGTATCTTTTCTCATTTGATGAATGAAACAAGAATAAGTCTGTATGGAGAGTCAGCTTCAAAATAACATGCTGAACTGCCTTGCTGAGGCTCAGCAATGCTCAAGAATGTCCACTATGATTGTGATTTCCATTTTAGTGGAAATTTCCTTAGTGAAATAAAATAAGGAAGCATGAAAGGGAAAAGGTTAGGAAGGAATATGTATGATATCGCAACATCCATGTGATCTACCAATAGATTGGCAAATTTTATTAGCGAATTTAGCAAGGTCTGACAATGAATGGTCCATATAGAAAAACTGGGCTACCTACTCTCACATACCAGCATGAACAAAAAGAAACATGAAAATTTATTTATTTTTTATTATTTATTATTTTTTGTTTGTTTGTTTTTCGAGACAGGGTTTCTCTGTGTAGCTTTGTGCCTTTCCTGGAACTCACTTTGGAGACCAGGCTGGCCTTGAACTCACAGAGATCTGCCTGCCTCTGCCTCCCGAGTGCTGGGATTAAAGGCGTGCACCACCACCGCCTGGCCAACATGAAAATTTAAAAGAAAATTAAAAAAAAAAATTAAAAGGGGTTGGGGCCATAGTTCAGTGGTAGAACACTTACTTATATGGCATGGCATATACACTATTCTGGATTTCATTCTGAACACACACACACACACACATACACACACACACATTATCATCATCATCATAATAACAACAACAATAATAATAATTCTGGAAAGCATGGAATATTTGTGATGAGAAGTATACATTGACAAAGAAAACTTACATGGCATGCATAGAGGAAAAGATTCACATGCATAGAGGAAAATCACACTTCAAGACTTTTGCTTTTTTAAAAAATGTATTGAATGATATGCTCATTCAAATTTATAAAGAACTGAGAGGATGGGGAATAACAAAGCATTGTAAGTATAAAGCTGATGGTTGACCAATGTGAAAGTCTGTTAGATTGACTCAGTAAGAAACAGACAGTGGCATTGTTGGGCAGATAGAGAATGGAACAGAAGGCTCAGGAACAAATCCACACATATGCAGTGACGGGACTTAGGATAAAGGGCAGCCTGAAGTGTGAGGAAGAAGAATTGTTGCAGTAAATAATCCTGAATCAATTAGACATGTTACAAGAAATTATAAATTTTAATCTTTTCTCACAGCGAGCGTGATGGCAATTTATAAATAAAGTGCAGGTCTAAATCTGATAAAAGTAAGCTACAGAGAGGGGACAATGTAATTGAACTGCTATATTCAATAAAGGGTTCATTCTAGTTACATGGAAAAAACCCTACAAGTCAACAGGAAAAAGACACCCAACTAATCAAACAATAGGCATAAAAAATCAATGAGCCATTTTATATTTAAATATTTTTAAAGCTGTCTATAAATATATTTTAAATCCTCAGTGTTATTAGAGAAAATACAAAACAAATAAGCCAACATCTCATTATACATCTTATGAGTTGGCTCAGTGGGTAAAGTGTTTGCCATGTAAACCACATCACCCAAACTCATGTAAAGCCTGGAGCATTAGCTCATGTCTGTAACTCTAGTGTTCCCAGAGTGAGAGGGAGGCACAGACTGGGTAACCTCTCAAAGCTCTCGAGCCATGGTACACACAGCAGCTAAACAACAAAGAGACCTTGTCTCAAGGTGTTCTCTGATCTCCATACACACAGCATGGCAAATCTGCACCCATGCTCATAGGCATCATCCTCACATATATTTAGGCAATGCTGCCTGAGATGCCTACTCGAGATATTTATATTGTATATCAGGCCGGCACGATTTTGATTAGTTCAAAGTGAGAACAACTCAAAAGTAGAGCAGAAAAAAATAAACAGTTTTATACCTTGCCAGTGGAATCTTGCAGAGAAAGTATTAGTGCTATGTGCATCCACAACATATATTAGGGAAAATCTGGGAAATGTATATATATAATGAGTTATCTTACTTATGTAATTTTCAATAAACATAAAAGAGCAATTTATTTATTTCTTTTGGAACTCGGGGCAGTGTTTACCTTTGGGAAAATTACAGTGCAGAAGCATCCTCATGACCATTGAGGCTGTTTCTTCCTTGAACTGCTTGCTGCAAGAGCTATTAGCTTTATTATATTCTATTCATCTGGAGAATTACGGTTTGTGTATAGATTCAAATGTTTGTTGTCTTTTCGTTGTACATAAAAACCGAGAACGTACTCATTGAAAATGCTTCCCCAGGTGGTGCTGAAAGCGTAGAGTGAAACCGTGGAATGGGAAGTGTGTCGCGTTTCGAATGCATGTTCACTGTGTGTGTTAGAAATGACATTTTAGTATCTCAGGAATAAGCAGAACGTTGACAGAGCAACACTTGGCTTCAATCGGGTATGGAAGTGGTAACCGGCCTAGGGCCTAGGTAGTTCAAAGAGAAGACAGATTTAACAACCCACTGTTTTCAGCTCAGTGATAGATACAGGTTTTGAATTTATAGAATTGTTAAGGAATAAAGTTGGTGCAGCAAAGTGATGAAGGAAAACTTGAATGGCTGAAGTCAGATGAAACACTCCAGTTTGACTTTATTATTCCTTTCTCTTCATTTTATAAAGCTGTTAATATTTTGTTGCATTCTAAATAATATGTGTGAGGGGAAAAGAAGTATTTAAAATGCTCATTTGTTATTTGTGTATGCATGATGTGTGTTTGGGGGGTTGTGGTTGCTAAGGCAACCATGTGGAGGTCACGGCAACTTTGTAAAGTCAGGTCTTTTCTTCCCCCTTTATGTGGCTGTGGAGGCTTGAACTCATGTTACCAGGCTTGTGTGAAAGCGCCTTTACATACTCAGCTGCCTCACTGGCCGTAAAGACCTTTAAAATCCAAATTATTCCTACATTTCTGTGTTGAGTTGAAGGTCTAATATTATATATACCTCTTCTCCATGAAAAAAGGTGAGTCATAAAATTATTTAACCTTGGGGTAGTGAAGAAAGAAATAACAGAGTAAACTTAATTCTTTTAATTTTTGTTGTACCATTCTATTAACTTATATACAGCGTGTTCAATTTTCAAAATTAGAGTGCATTTTTAATTTATGGTGAGTGATAACTATGATATATAAATTTATTTTCTTGCTTTTTATGTCCACTGAAATAGACTTTGATTATTGAAATTACAGACTCCTCTTTCTTTCGGATGGAAAGGCATCAAGGCAGAGCTAGAATGTAAGGGAGAGTATCATCACATTATTCTGGTGGGTTAGTTACACAGGAAAAGAATTTAAACCAAGGAATTGAATCCTACATGGCTTCTGCAATACAGAGTGTTACTCTTGAGCCACAACTTACCTTTAAGTTCGGTATGTAAAATGAACAGAAAATCTCTTAAGCATTTTCAATTGCCGCTTACTTCACAAGGCATTCTATTCTGTGGGAGCAATGTACTTCAGGAGTGGCAAGCTCAAGGTTTTGAACATAAGTGCTCAAAGACTTGTTTAGCTGTCACCTGTGTGTCCCAGTGCTCTTTGTTCTTTCCAGTGTCAAATCCCTTGCCCCCTTGTGACAGCTTCACATCACAGATCTCCATGTCTGGAACCTGTCAACCTCCTACACAAAGGAACAATGGGATGTTTTCTTTCTTTCTTTTTTTTTTTTTTTACCACCTAATTATTTTCCTGTTAGATGATGGGATTCATTAGCTTGCTCCATGTCAGGAAAAAACACAGACAGAGTTGGTGGAGTCTGCTGAGACATAGGTTTCTGCCCAGTCTCCAGGAGGCAAGAGGCAGCCAGAGCCTCTGCGCGGACAAATGCTTTTTGTGGTGGGTGGTCCACTGGGAGGTAACTGAAGATCTGCAATACATCCACTACAATCAACAAAAGGGTACAACAGCTGCTCTGTAGGGAATTGCGGGAAAAGAATTTGTTTAAATAAAACCACAGGCTTGTCAGAGTGGGAACGCCATTCTCCAAGGCTCTGGGCACCATCTAAGGACATGCAGATTGACAATCATTTAGTCTCAGGCCAAAGCACTGATAAAAACTTTAAACTGAGACAGGGAGATATGAAAACCAAAGCATTCAGCAAGCTCTTTCTTCTGTGAAAGTCTTAATGTGAAGTCTCATTCTTATGCAATAGAATGAATCAGAGACTATGTGATAAACCCGTCAGTAGCTCGTTTTATTTTTCAGTATTAGGTCAGGATAACAAGGGTTACAAACACCCACTGAAGAAGCAGATGCAGGGCAAGATTTTCGGTGGTAGCCGATGAAAGCTTTATTAAGAGAGTGTGGTGTGTATCTATTTCTTGGTTACCCTGCAGTGTACTCTAACCCGACATGGGCTACAGGCATAAAGATTATTTGACGCCCGTTGGCTCCTATCTTAAAAGAAATTAAATCATGACTCAACTGAATTACGTCTTGAGGAAATAACCATGCCAGTCTTAGTCCAGAGCAAAGCACTGCAGGTCATTCATTATTGCCACCAGAGGATTCTTCACTTGGACGCTGGGACCAGCATGAAGGGCCACCACAGAGTTCACAGGAAAGAGCAGAAGTTTTCAGAACATAGCATTATATATATATATTTAAGACAGCAAAGCCAATACCTTAACCTAACATCCTTTGCTGTAAATGTTCTTTTCTTTCCGTGTTTCATGGTGTGCAGACAGTTTATTGTTTCACAGGAGAACAGGACCATTTCCCATTAAAGCTGCAATGAGAAAGGGAATTGCAAGCAAAGAACAAATTGGAATGAACAAAGGAAACTTTTAAAATACCCCCCTTCAATCTATGATTTCTCAGGATGTATCGGGGGTTGTTTTGAACAAATATACCTCAAAAAACAAAACAAAACAAAACAAAAGCCTTCTCTATCTGGCTTTGGAATAAGATGACCTTCCTGTCAGTAGTGTAAAAAGGATTTTGTTGGATCTTTATTGTAACTCTTCCGGATACAATTACGTGATCAATTGCTTTCCTCAATCCAATATATTGAAACCCAAAAGTACTGAGTGAAGTACTGCACTCTGATGTACTGAGTAAAGTACTGATCTCCAAAGTACTGAGAGAAATACTAATGACTGAGGTACTGAGTAAAAATATTTTAGATCACTTTTGTTGTATAAAAAGAAAAAGTAGGCCGACGGGTCAAAATTTGTTTTACTATGACTGGCCTTGGCAGGCATCTTCCAAAATGGAATGTCCCCAAAGGAGAAAGAACAGCTGTTCTCAGCAGTGAACAAAATCCCCTCATTGAGCTGGAGTTTTTGGGTGACTTGTCACAAACCACTCAAAGGGTCTATTTGCACATTTGATTGAAAATTGACTTTCAGATTTGTTGCAAAAAACTTTTCTACTGCTGATGAGGTTGGTGACCAAGGAGGGAAGAGAAAAGCCACCCTCTGTGCATCTCATCAGATCTCCCTCAAGTGGCTTCACATTTAATACATGTTGTATATTGTCTGTTATTATTAGGGGAGAGTGAACATGACAATCAATTTAACTGAGCCAACATTGATTTTTTTTTTTTTTTGCTGTGATTACAGGAAATCACTGAGATGCTAAATGCATACGGACAAATCTGTAAGTTACATCAATTCATCCTGAAAAATGAATTAAAAATCCATTTTAAATTTCTACTTATTCAACTCTCAAATACTAAATGAAGTAATGAAAAGCAAAACTTTTAAACATATGGTTACATTCTCATTTGCTATATAATAACTTTACTAAAGACTGTCAATAGGAGATCTGAACAATATTATTTCACATACATACTTGCTCTGGTAAATCGATATGAATTGTAAATTTGTTCATGCATTGTAGCAGGAATCTTAGAAGTTCTTATTAATAAAATCAAACCTGAGCCAGGTATTGGAGTGAACTGGAAGATCAGAGAACCAGAACAAGCCACAGCTACCTCACCTCGCTGGATCCTCAGCTGGTCTTGTTTCCTCAGACTGGAGGCTTCTGAGTCCTCATCCAGAATGGATCTCAGCTGAATTGTGCTGCTCAAAACCTAAAAGCTTAACCAGCCAAATGCTTAACCAGTCCAAATGCTTCTAGTTTCTGGTCCTCACGCCTTATAAACCTTTCTGCTTTCTGCCTCACTCCCTGGGATTAAAGGTTCGCTTTCTGGGATTAAAGGTGTGAGTCACCATGCCTGGCTGTTTCCAATGTGGCCTTGAACTCACAGAGATCCAGAGGGATTTCTGTCTCTGGAATGCTAGGATTAAAGGTGTGAGTGCCACCATTTTCTAGCCTTTGTATCTAGTGGCTGTCTGTTCTCTGACCCCAGATAAGTTTATTAGGGGGCACAATATTTTGGGGAACACAATACCACCACAATGCATTCATTTGTTCAGCTCATAAAAGATGGGGCCCTGCCCGCCTTCTCTCTCCTCTCTCCTCTTCTCAGCCCTGTCTATTCTCTCCCCTCTTTCCCTCTCCCTCTACAATTCATATACAAATATAACTATAGAAATATAACCTAAAATGTCATAGTCATTCTGGCTTCCTTTCTTCTTCTTTATTTTTTGAAGGGCAAGGAATAGAAGCAAGGCTTCATGCATGCTAAGCAAGCACTCTACTATAGACATAGGCTAATAGTCCATTTAGTTCATCTATTTTCCATTGGAATGTAACTCTAGATGGAGTTTTGTGCACAGAGCTGACCCTGCCATTCACCTTATAGCTAGCGTGAGAGGCAGAGTTCTGTGGTGCAGAGGAAAGCTGTATTGCCTCCACTTCTTTATGCTGTGATTGAACACCTAACAAGAAGCAACACAGGGGATTGATGGTTTATTCTGGTTCACAATTCCAAACACAGTCTATTGAAGTGGGGAAGACATGGCAGCACAGAGGACCAGTAGCTGGTCACATTGCATGTGCAGTCAGGACACAGAGAGGGAAGAAAGGCTAGTGCTCAGCTTTCCTTTTCCTTTTTATTCAGTCCATGACTCCACTCCCTGAGATGATGTTTCCTACATTCAAAATGGGTCTCCCTTCTCAGTTAAACCCTTTCTGGAAATGGCCTCAGAGATACACCCTGAGGTGCATTTCCATGGTGATCCAAAGCCTTCTTGGCTTGCCGGGTGGTGGTGGCACACGCCTTTAATCCCAGCAATAGGGAGGCAGAAGCAGGCGGAGCTCTGTGAGTTCGAGGCCAGCCTGGTCTACAAAGCAAGTTCCAGGAAAGGTGCAAAGCTACACAGAGAAACCCTGCCTCGAGAAAACCAAACCAAACAAACAAACAAACAAACAAACAAAAACCCCAAAAAATAAAAAACAAAAAAACAACAACAACAACAAAAACCAAAACCAAAAACAAAAACAAAGCCTTCTTGGCTTGACAATTGACAATGAAGATTAACCATCTCAAATACTTTGCTATCTTAGTTAAGGGTGTGTCCTACAGAGGCCTTTGTAGTGACATAATTGTTTCCAATGTGGGCTTTCAGTATTCAAAGTTGCCATAAAGAACCCTTAAAATATGGAAGAAGGTGATAACTTCACAAAGATGATTGCCCTTAAAGCCAGGTAAACCCCCAAATATGGATGAGAGGAAACCCCAGGATCTCCCACAGGTCTACAGCGTCATCAGAGCTAGGAACTTCACGGTGTCATTGGAGTCACAGGCCCCAATCCAGAAAGGTCCCTGACTTAGTAAATAGTAGCGTCCTGCCCTGTCTTTGAAGCTGTGAAGTATGCAACACTGTAAGGTACAAGTAACTTGAAATAAGAACTTAAAAGCATAGACAGTCTACACGGTGTCTTTCACTCTGTCTATGGATGTATATGGGACAATAGAGAGCAGGAAGTCAAACACTAGAGCAGCATTTGATGTGGCCTTCTGCTGCTGATTACTGACTTGGGGACCCTTCCCTCCTTGTTGTGACTCACTAGTGCCCTTTGATTAAATACAGACTTGGATTCAGTTACCGTAACATGTATCAGCCCTGTGCTTCCTCCCTGTCCAACTTCCTGCTTCGGAAATGAATCCCCACCATCCTTGGTTATTCTATCAGGCCTACATGCTCTGTTAACTGGAGAGACAGAGGTGGGCTGTTATGCTTTGGGATGCTCAGAAATGGAGCTGGAGACCCTTAATCTTCAGACTGTGGTCTTGTCAGTGCTTCGAATTTACAAGTAGAGCTGACCACAGGAGTGAAAGAACTCCGGAAATTCAGCAGGGTCTACTCTGATTTCTTTTGGCCTCCTCCTGTCAGTCTTGAGATGTTTTAATTTTTGTGTATGTTCATTTGATGTTTGGCTCTCCCAGACTCACTATCTTCATTAGCGTCTGTCCTCCTTTGTGGTGTACAAGGATGGGGCCAGGTTCTCAGTGGTCACAATAACCAAGGTACTCACTGAGTCTGCATTCCAGGACTGATCAAACTCCCATGTGTCTATGCCTCTGTAAATTTAAGAGGCTTCTTTTAGAAGCTGTGACTACGGATGGTCCATTTAAGACCACTTACTTTAGGGAAATCTCTCATGGAATGGTGGAACTAAGAGTTTAACAGCAGTCTGGAAGTCATCTGCTCATTTCTCACCACACACAAAAAAATCTCTGGAAGAGCAAGTGGTAGTGTAGACAGAAAGGGCTCACTAGCCATTGACTTCTGACTGGAGACCTTGCAGCATGCATGTGTCAAAGCCTTCAAGAAATGTTTTAGAATTTTTAAACAAAATAGTGTGTTTACTATCTGTTTATTCCCACAACGTTCATTCTATTATTTTTGTGTGGGTGTGACAGAACATTGCCTTTTTTTGTCCTTTGTTGTTTGGTTTTAGAACTGGGTATAGAGGGCTCAAACTCCAATTTTGGAATTCTGTTAAATTTTTGGTTACAAACAAGTTAATTTAGCTCTTGGAAATCAAAGATCTTTCTTTACCAAGAAGGGGTGAGTATCAAATTAAGAGCATTCATATAAAAATTGTGTAAAGTAAATACCACAGAGCTTTTGAAACTGCATCTGACATGAGTTGGCACTTGCTCATCTCATCCCTACACTGATACAGCAAAAGTTTCCCCAGTGAGTTTGTTTGCAATGAGTAGAAGGAAATCCTTTACAATACATCCACGTATGATTAATTCAATTCAAGCAACATCTGTTTAGCACCTACTATGTGCTAAGTATAATGATAACCCAAACTGTCTTTTATTGAATTCTTTCTTTCTCTGTTTAAGGCCCTAGGCTAAGAATTTCATTGCCTTATATATTTTGATTTGACTACTATGGGTAGGCCCAAATGGCATACAAAATATTAAGCATGTGGTCTTGCCATTTGGCCGAAAAGAAAACTAAGAGCTTGAAAGAATGAATGAACTTTTACTACCTAGCAGGAGGCAAGTCTTCCAGGACTGATTTATAATACTATAATTTATTCTGGACCTTTGCTAGTCAAGATAAGTCCTATTTCTGTGGCTTTCTGCATTTCGACTCTGTAGCATTGTGAATGCAATTTGACAGGTGAGGCATCTAGAAAGCTTTGGGTCAACCGTTCCAGCCACCACATCTTACGAGAAATCTTCATTGCCTCCTCTTCATTGGCAGGAAATATTCCGGATTAAGACGTCTGCTGTTGACAGGAGCTGCCAACATCAGCAGCACAGTCAGCTGTCTGCAGGTGCCCTGCCTCCACCTCATTTCCCTGGGATAACGTTGCCTTCCTCCTCGTCGTAGTTTGTCTGAGTCTGAAAGGCTTTTCTCAGGTCAAATCTGCACTTTCTAGAGTACAGGAAGAAAACCAGGGTGCGACTTTATTTACACTGCTTCTGTCCGGGAGCAGAAGCCCACAAGGCAATCCATCACGATTGAGGCTGTGCTGAAACTACATTCATAAGCAATAAATCTTCTTCAGATTGTCTCAGGCCCACATTCCCATTTCAAGTATTAGGAGGACTTTACTCCCTGTGAGTGAGAAAGTCTTATTTATAGGGTAGAAAATAGGAGTAGAAAGGCAGATTTTAGGGGATTGGAAATCACATTAAAACACAAGCTGAGAAACATTTGATTTGAATGACATATACTCAAATGGAATGTGGGCACTGAGAATCACTCATTGATCTGTCTGTAAGAAACCAAGAGTGAGCTAGGGATGGAGCACAGCAGAGTGGAAGCTTAGCATAGGCTAGGCACTGGATTCTCTTACCAATCGGGCGGGGTGGGGGTGGGAGAAAAAAAGGGAAAGAAAGGGGAAGAGAAAGGAGAGACAGAAAGGAACAGAGAGAGAGAGGAGGAGGGAGAGAAGAAACAAAGAACTTGTCTAATTCTCAAAAACATATAATGTTGTACATAGCAGAACACACTGAGCATCTAACTGTACCTGCATCCGGGCTTCTCCAACCAATGTTGAGTCACAGAAATCTATGGCTTTACTATCTTTGTGGCCTATCCATTCATCATACCTTAGGGAGAGAACCACTCTGCTGTGTGGCTAAATGGTGCTAAGGTGAACATTTTGTCCCCACTGAAACGTGTTTTGACCTCACAGTTGTTGCCTTTTTCTGGAATCACTAAGGGGATGAAAATATATTCAAGAGGCAACAGATCAAAAGTGTCATCCAACATTTTAAAAAAAGTAACAAGTGTGTGGAGCAAGATGAAATCATCCACAAGCCCCATTTCAAGCTCAATGTCAAGTTCAGCTTTGTATATAGTTTTCTATGTAGTTCCTTAGGAATGGCTCCCTCATAAATCTGCCAACCACCTCTTAATTAAACTCTTTTAATCATAATAGTAAAGCAACTCACTAGAGACAAAACGAGATTCACATCTTGAGCCATTAGACACAGGGTCAAAACCCAAGGCTGATTGTGTGGCTGCAGTGCTAGCCTCCAAATGTCCCTTGTTTGCAGTGTATTGTGACAAAGTGAAATCTATTTCAGCTGCCATGTGGTGACGGCTGCTATTTTGAAACATAAAAAAGGTACTGAAATACAAAAGGCCTTGAAAAGACCAGGGTAAGATCAGATAAAAGAGGAAAAAAAAGAAAGAAAGGAGAAAGAAGCAAGCATCCTGGGATGGTAACTACTCCGCCATGGACTGACAGGAAGGTTGTATATTTTTAGAATATACTGAAAGGAACGGTGCTTTTACTTAGGGTTTTATGGCTTACCACGAGATGCAATTTTCTGGCCTTATATGCAGTTGTAACAAAAGTCAGGGACGTTTTATGATAGCTGCCACAGTTCATAAATGATGGGATATACTAAAATATTTATAGAACTGTAAAATCTTGATTTCTCTCTGGTTTAGCAGATGGGGCTCTAAAACCAGTTCCCAGATTGTCACATTTCTTCACCCTTTGATGACAAAGAAGCCTGTTATCAGTGCTCTTCTCTGGAGAACAAGTCCACCAGTGTGAGCAGGGTCACACTCCCAGTCAATTATCTGGATTTGAGCAATGCCAATTAAGGAGGCTTTGAACAGAAATTATAATTACTCCAGACATACATCTTGGCATGAGGCTCTGGGCTCATGTAGATAAGATACCCTCTGATGTACTTTTTATCCATTCCCTTGTCTTCATTTCTGGGAAATTTCACTTCCAAAGCTGTTATCTCCCGCAGAGATAAGTATCACGCTGATATTAGACTAGTTTGTTTAGGTGGCAGAGAGAATTTCTGTTGTCATCAGTGTCTGTTTCTCTTTAAAACTATGCTTTGGGATAAAATGGCTAGCCCATGCAAGGGTACCAAACCCAAGCACCCTTAAAATTTAAAGAATAATTGTAAGTGTGAGAGTGATAAAGGTGAGGAACTGACATTGATGGATCATAACAGTTATGTTTATGAATTATTTTAAAGAATATTATGGGAAAAGAAATGAAAAATATTTTAGTCAAAAAATACTTAACTTATAAATGAAAGATAAATGGATGGGATAAGTGACAGGTATTGTAGGTAGATGATAGGCAGATAGATAGATAGATAGATAGATAGATAGATAGATAGATAGCAGACAGACAGATGTATCCATACATATATAGATACATAAATGATAGATAGATAAATGATAACCAATAGAGTTGTTGAAGGCTTGGTTAGACAGATTAGAATAGGTGACAGACTAGACAGAAGCAAGACAACCAGATAGATAGTTTTGGGATCAGACCAACTAAGTCTCTAATATGGATCAGTAGAGTGGCCATAGGCCAATTACTTGCTGAAAATTATGAGAAATCTCTCTTAATGCTTTCAATTTTTAAATAGGATGACTTATATTCATCAGTATAGAAGAAATATATTGCAAGTGAACATCTTAAACACATCAGGTTTTCAGATGAAAATGTTGAGAATCACTTGGCTGGGAACTTTTCAGGACTAAGAATCATGAGACTCTTTAGAACTCTGAGGTTATAGCCTCAAGGTGGGCAGAGATAGAGGACTATACATTCTGGACAGGAAGAAGCTGAGGATGAGCAAGTGAGTTGGTAGATCAAGGTACTCTCTCATCCCTTTGAGCAGAAGGAGGCTGTGACTTAAACCATTAACTTGTGCAGCTATACTGAATATTTTATTTTAGATTGTCAGAATTATTCTTAATGAAATGTCACACAACAATTTTTTCTTTGTATATATCTATCAGCAGTACCATTTTATAAAATGTATTAAGTTTTGGTAATAAATTATTTTTAAAACAATCTAAAATAAACTATATTGATCATGGTAATATGACAATTGTTACAATGATATTTTGAATATCATTATGGAACTTCAAGTCAAATTCTAGGGCAGAGATGGAGTGTGGGTGAGTCACATTTGAGCAAAGATACCATGAATTCAAGGATATTGTGAAACACCTATGATGGAACATTGTATATAGAACATTCTTTATAGTGGCCTACGGTGGTTCTTCAGTGGCATTGCACAGTAAGACGTTGATTTAATTGATTTTAACCACAGGAAGCATTATGAAGGACACATGGAGAAGACCTGTACTGTGGCACAAAAAGAAGTTTCAAAATCTGCAGAATTGAAGTAGAATTCCAGGACCATGTTAACATTCATTTTCATAGAACACAGTGCATTTCTTTTTACTGTAAACTAAGGACATAAGTATAAGTTTGTACTTAAATGTAAACTCAATGCCAATGCTTTTGTCTGTGATTTTTTGTTAATGTATCAACAATGTATTTTAAATATCTTTGAGCAGAAAAACACATAAAATGACATTAGGTATTGGTTGGTTGGCAAAAACGCAGTCACCCTTGATTTTGGGGAACACTGCAGTTTCTCTGTATAAGGTGGCTCTATAGGTCTTAGTTCAGGGTTCATGATAATTTTATATGGCAACTGTACTGCCAGAAGAAAAAATGGACATCAACTGTACTTAGTTAAACACCGGATGTTTAGAGCTTGATTTTCTAAGCAATAAATACCAGTGAAGGATTGCAGCTGGAAGAAAGGTTAAGAAACTACATATAGCTGGAAATTGAGCATGGTGTTTTGGTAAGCATATCAGAGGGGGAGGAAGAAATGAAAAGAGCAAGAGAGAAGCAGTAGGGAGTCACTACATGGAACAAAAAGAGCAAATATAATACATGTACATTAGAGATGTGGATATGGACTCTATCCAGAGATAATCAATTTGAAAACTATGAAATAAGAAAATAACCAGCCTCTTTCCTTATTATAATTATTGTTAAGTGTTAAATGATGTGATATTATCAAGAGGTGGTAGAATCTTTTAGAAGTAAAATCTGGTTGGACCAAGATAGTTCATTGGGTGATGTTCTTTAAGGGAATATTGCTGTTGCCTGCGTGGCATTGGACTTGACCTGACTGGGATATGAGAGAATGAAGAAAGGACAGACACACGTAGAGAAAAGCTAAAATCAGGTGGGTTGTAAGCTCTGATGGAGACATACCCACCATCAGCCCCAAACTCAAAGGGTTAGTTATATACTGCCGATGGTGGGGGTGGGTGGAGGTGGGTTAGCTAATGTGGGTGGGAGGTCTTCATAGGGGAATAGTTCCAAGATATTGTTGTCCAGGAGGGGGAAGCTGTGGTTGATAGTTTCTACACACACTGGTTTTAGCCAAAGGTCAATCATTTATAATAACCATACTTAGACCACAGGAAGGTTTTGCCATTCCTCTGAGCCTGACCTAGGGAAGTCTCTACCATTCCTTGAGGTCGGAGGCATTGGAGTCCATGACATGACTGTGCTTATGTCAATAATATGTATTCACTCAGGACTTCTTCAACTTCCCACAGAATAGTATGACTCAGGCCACTTCATTTCTTTCTCTCTGCTTCCTGGCCACCACTGGTGAACAGCTTTCTCTACCAAATGATTTCACCATTATTTACTGCCTTCCCACAAGCCTCAAAGGAGTCACGCCAATTGCTTATGGACTGAAACTTCTCAAACTTGAGCCAAAATACCACTTTCTTCTGTATACACTGTTTATCATAGGTATTTAGTTTTAGTGTTTGAATGGCAACTAACAAATTGGGGAAAGAGGGATTCACTGTCTTACTTGAATGTTGATGTTTAAGGCATTTTAAGGTTGTCTGCATTTGAATTAAGAAACAGTGAAAAGCCTTTCAGGAAGCTGAAATCTTGCCACACAGTTCTGAAGTGTGTGAAGGGAAGAGGTCAGATAATTAGGCAACATGCTGAAGATTTTTCAGGACCACTTTGCAGAGCCATGTGCCCTACCTACCCATGAAGAGGGTGAAGAAGCCCACAAGTGTTCATTCAAATGTTTTCTTGGTGAATTTACATGATCATGATTATGCACACACACTCGAATGAAGAAGCATTATTTTGTTCTACACTGTCTACAAATTTAAAATGAACAAATTATTCAACCCAAGGCCTCCTATCAGTTTACATTTTTCATGTAAGATGAGCTGACAGTTTGCAATCTGGTTGAGTCCAAGCTGTAAGGTATTCTGAGCAGTGTTTTGATTCCAGCACAAATTCCCTTAGAGTTGGGTCTTGTCAGTTACTCATTTAACATTTAACGAGCTAAATTTATAAAAATTTCAATAAGTAATGCACATAAAAGATTTTTAAAACCTAAAATAATTTGTGGGTGTCTTTTATAATCTTATAGAAACTTGAAGGTTGATATAATGGCCCCACCATGATCATCTCTTTAGTCAGCTTATTATCTAAAAAAGTAGATGGAATCCTGGGAATTTAGTCTTCCTTCTAAAAGCAGCTAAGTGCAAGTATTTTACTAGAAAAGTAGACTTATCAGATAGGTATCTTAGGAAAGTAGGAGGAAGGAATTGCATGATCATAATGAGATAAATCATAATGATGGGAAAGATACACATGGGATAGGACTTGGCAGGCTCTAAGCAAGAAGATCTCCCAGGAGGGTTGGGATAGATGATAGACTGATGCTTACTATATATTTCCTTGAACAGAGGACACGGGAGCAAAAATGGAAGTGTTCCAAGAAAGGAGATGGAATGAGATGAGATCTTGTTATTTACCGATGTTTGATTTTCCTTAGTGTGTTGGAGGCAGTCTATAAAAATGCCACTGGCTAGTATATCAGCATTAAGACCGAATGGGATACTCCATGTCCTGAATGGTTCTTCTCTCCACAAATTGATATGTTGAAACTCAATCATCAATATCATGGTCTTAAGAAGTGGGTGTGCTGGGACATGCTTAGATATAGTGCAAAGTTTATGAGTAGTATTAGTGCCCTTACAAAAAGAGGTCACAGATAGCCACCTTGCCTCTTATACCCTATGAGGATGCGGTTGGAAGTTATCTATGATCAAGGAAGCAAACCCTCATCAGAGAAAATTTCTAGCACATGCCTCTTGGCCTCTAGGATTGTGGATAATACATTTCTGTTGTTTTTTATTGCCTACCTTATGACAAATTAAATGGCCCATGACCTAATAATAAGATTTACAAAATTTGTCTGGAAGATGTACACAATTCATATCTTATGTAATAATTTAACTCTCAGATCAGTGAAGGTCTAACATCTGTGATTCTACTAATATGCCAAAACATTTGATCATGTTTTAGTGATGACTTAAAATAATTTATAGGAAGGAATAGAGATATGAGAAATGAAAAAAAAAGTACAATTATCTACAAACTGAAAATCAACAGCATGGGCATAACAATGGGGACGAAAGGATAAACATGAGGATGTGAGAAAGTACTGGTTAGCGCTGCCCTGACTTGAATTTGGAATGTGAAAGCACTTGCCTAACAAGAGAGCCTTTGTTCATCATCATGTAATAACTGAGGAAATGATAGCTTCCAAGAATATTGATCTGTGCCAGTTATTCCCAGCAAGAAGTTAGATTAAAGTTCTATTAGCAGAGAGATGGGTTTCAGTGGGTTTTAAAGTAGGCATTCATTGTGAAGGATGTGTGTTATAAGCACACAAAGAGGTAGGTTATTACCCTAAATGATGCTACAGTATGCATCTGGTGCAGAGCTATGGTCCTCTGTTCTCAGAGGATATCAATTTGAGAAAAAGAAAATCCCTCTGTTGATCCTATACTACGTTTACTCCACTTAGGAGCATAATTTGTAAAGTTTGGCAGCGGGGAATCTTAAGCATCTATGTGTATTTTGCTCTAGAAATTCAGTAAATTTGTCTTGGATAAGAAGGGCTGATATTTCTTATTTTTTCCTCAGGAAATGCTAGTGGGAAAATTAACTGAGAGTTTTGTAGCGTTGTCTCAGTGCTCTTTGGATTATATTTATGATTCAAACATGAACTACAGTGCTCAGTGCCTTCACGTGGGAGATGGGCATACAGGCACATAATAAGAGTTTATTTATAATCTCAGGAGTATCTCTGATCAGTCATAACAGCTCAGAAAAGGCACTCAGCCCATCAATTTCTCCAAATTCATCCACTCAAGGAAAGCTGATAACTACCTGTTTGAGGAGTGCACCCATGGGACTGACAAATTTGTCATGCTTTAAAATTAAACAGGCTATCATATAAATATTATATAAATATTAACACAGTTGTGTATAAGATTGAGCTGAAATGAAGGAGAATGTATTTGAGTTTGAGTGCACCCTTAATTACCGCAACATCTGCCATGCTTTTGAGAAGTTACCCTGGAGATATACCTGAACAAGAATGCTCACCTGTGAGGGAATGCAAGCACAGCACAGAGTAGAATACAAAGGAGGCTGCTAGCAAATCAGTACTTAGTAAGATAGCAGTCCTTTGCCAATTTAGTGTCTTTAATAAAATCATTCTGCTGTAAAGGCCAAATGTGGCATTATTTACACCTGTGACTGAAATTCTGACTGGCTTTGAGCTACTTTTGCTGTTGCTGTGATAAAATACCCTAACTAACTTGGGATAGAAAGGTTTACTTGGGCTTACAGTTTCAGCAGCATACAGTGCCTTGTGGCAGGAAAGACCAGGCAGGAGCCAGGGAAGGCACAGTGGCAGAAGCAGGGGCCTTGCTGGACACGGTGCATTCACACCCAGGAAGCAGAGAGTGAGTGAGATGTGGGACCCAGCTAGAAAGTCTCAAGTTCTATCATCAGTGCCTCACTTCCTCCATTGAGGCACCATGCCCTCAAGGTTCTAGAATCTTTCCAAACAGAGCTACTAACTGGGGTCCAAGTGTTCAAACATAAAAGCCTATGGGAAGCATTTCACATTCAAACTACAACACTGAATTCCATGTGTTCCCAGAAGCATATTCCATATGTAGTGAAGGGCATTCTACCTTTCCCTGTGGCATTCAAATCAAGACACGACATTGATTCCTGCCTTACATATTTTATAACTTGTGGGATAATTTGGTTCTTTCTCCTAGGAAGAAATTTCTTAATTCATTAACTTCAGTTGTAGCCTAAGTACGAGGCCTGTGATAGGCAGAATTTCCCAAGCTAGTACCAAGGATTCCCACCTGCTGATCGACATGGTAGGCAATGTCCCTTCAGCAAATGATGAAGTTCCTTATGTGAACAAGAGGAAAGAAATCTCACTGTCATGATGACATTACCTTACATAAGATTTCATCATCAACTAAGTAGAACTTCTGATAATCTTGAAGGAGCAAAGACATGGTCATGTGGCTCCCCTGGGAGATAAAAGTTGAGAGAAACTCCTTGAGTCTACGAGATATGAAATCACTATAGTTGAAGGAAAGGAGTGACTTATTGGAAATCTCAAAACTACACAATGGATTGCTAAGCACAGAAGCCAGAGCCCAAAGAGAAAAATGAGGTGCAACCTCACTAAACTTGGATTTGAAAGAGAATATACACATGCATGTAAGATGCTCAGTTCCTACACATGCTGAGGAAGCACCATTGAAAATCGCTATTAACACTCTGTGCCCTTGAATTACTTTTCATTGTGATATGGAAGGCCCTATCTAACTATGGCTACAGTTTTGGTTTTCCAATTTTGAAATGGTGGGAAATTGATGCCCATTTGGTAAAAACCAGACTTTAAATTTTGAAGCTAGATCTTTTCTCTAACTGGCAATACCTAGTCAGTCACTCTTCTCTATCTACATCACACATGGGCAGTGACAACAGCCTATGATGGAGTCAGCCACATACTTTTAGCAGTGTGCTGGGTTGCTGCTCATTGGTATTCAGAAAGCTGAGAGCTGAAGATGTGTCTTGCAGCTATTTCCAACTCATGGTAGTTTTATCAGGACACAACTCCATGGTGATCCCAGGAACAGCTGTAGAGTAAGAATTGAGAGGAAAACACTGTAAACACAAGGGGTTTGTAGTTTACTATTGTCTCCAACCTTTGTTCTTTGTGGCCTTTAGTCATTACAGTGTGACCAACAGTACAAGCAATGTCTCCATGTTGCTCTTTATCTTCATTTATGTCACCAACTTTCTTTACACAGTTGTAGTTCATTGTCAATCTAAGTATTTTGAAATCATTTTGGTAGTTGTATTTTGACTCAATATGATAAACCATTATCATAATTAATATGTATTGTTGGACATCTGAAGTTTTCACTATATGCCACTTGGAGTTTTAAAATCTCCTTCTCATTATAAACTGAGAGCTGGGGTTGTTTCTAAGAGAAATACCTTAAGGAGTTGGAAAACCACCTCAGCAAATATTTTTAGTGACATGATCATGATCAATAAATACATATATTCTATTCTAATGGTTAGTGTATTTGTCAACCTATCAAAATGTAGAATCACCTGGCAGATGGACCTCTGAGCATGCCTTGATGGGGAAGGGATGTCTTAGCTACATTATTTGATGTAGAAAAATCTTATTAATGTGGTCTGGACCAAGGCTGCTTAAGTGGAGAAAGAGATCTGAGAAATAACATGCATGCATTCATTGCTAACTGTGGACTTAATGGGACCCATATCCTCAAGGTCCTGCCACTGTGACTTGCCTGCCATGATGCACTGAAACATGGAACTGTGGACTAAATGAACCCTCTCTCCCTGTGGCATCTTATCATAGCACCAAGAAAAGAAACTAAGATGCTTACTCTTTAAAATGTGGAATTGGTGAGTTATGTTACACAACACTAGCTATGCTGAAGAGGTGGAAACAGAGGGATCAAGAGTTACAGGCCAGCCTGGGCTATTACTTAGGACTGGAAAGATGGGTAAGCTGTTAAGACTTGCTGTCCTTCCAAAGGGTGGGAGTTCAGTCCCCAGTAATCATGTCAGAAGGCTCATAACACTTGTACCTCCATTTCCAGGGCATCCACATCTTCTTTTGGCCTCCATACACACCTTCACACATGTGGAAGACACTTGCACAGGCACATACACATACCATAATTAAAAATAAAAAAATATAAAATTGCTCATTCAAGAAGCATGCCAAGTTATTGATTCCATGCAATGTTCTGGCTACCTATATTTATGTGCAGAATAAACAGGGACTTTTAGCCATTAACTTCTCAGCAAATGGTTCCCAGGAATAATTATTCGTAAAATGCTTTATTATTATTATTATTATTATTATTATGCAGCACAATATTTCACAATTTTGTGAAATATATATATTATATAGAGAAACATATAGATTGATTGAGAGCTATACAGAGTCCATAGATCTTACTGAAAATATCTGACAGAATTAGAAGAAAAGATCCCTAAAATGCATTTACAAACCTCTCATGAATATATGTATATTCAAATAATAATTTTTTAGTCTGGTGGCAAACTGATCGTAGTCCTTCAGGATTCCTGAAAATCGTCTGGATTATTTTTATATATACTAATAAGCAAATTTCAGGAAAAATAAATATGCAAAATAGATGTATTGGCAATTTCTCTGCAAAATAGAATGGTATATAAAAATGTGTGCCTTTGAGCACGATCATAAACATTTTGAAATGTATTTGAGATTATTCCTAGCAAGTTTCTTTTAGACCATCAAATAATTTCTTTCATTGTCCTATAACAAGTCCAATTTTTTCCCAGAAGATGAATCAATGAGAACTTTCACTAATTTCTAGGAAATTAAGATCATCTTTAGAAACTTATACCTTTCTTTCCAATATTCCCTTTCAAATGAAGATTTCTATGAGTATGATGATTTGTAATTCTTTTACTCCATGAATGGTGTATCATGTGTGGTTTTGAATGACTGTATCTTGAGACTTCATGGACAGAGCTATCCTCAAACTGGAGGTAAGCCACAATTTCACACACTAGAAGTACCCACTTGTGCATGTTGAAGAAAGAACTTTGCATGGTCTTGAAGAAAGTAGAAGAAAGGAGGGGAAATAAAGGGAAATGAGAGAAACATTTAGATTTCAAAGGTACCAAAAATATGGGGATATGAATTGCCTTTGGACCTATGCTTCTGTCCGACATCAGTTCTCAGACCGGTGACTCCAGTGGAAGGGAGCTTCTCTATTTAGTGTCCCTTGACACCCACCCCCATTAAACCTGTAGGATCCAAGATAACAGGGCTGTAAGCAACGGTGGTGCCAGATCCACTAGTGTCAATAAAATGATTTTTATTTGGGCTATAGCAGGACATAAAACAATTAGATATCACTCTAGTGAGGAGTATATAATTTATTCTCTACCAGCTTACTCTAGCATGCTTTCTGCGGCTGATGGTAATTTTTACCTAGAAAGCTATGACAAATAATGCTGTTCCCTTATTATTTTAATTATGAGTGAGTAGTCCTGTGAACCATCTTCACTCCATAATAAACCACCCCAAAACTTTCTCAGAGAACTATGCACAGCTGATAGGTCAGCCCTATTATAACTCTATTCCAGAGGGTATGCCATGATTTACAACCATGTACAAAAAAGAAAATCTTTCTTGTTGTCTCAGCAAGAGTTGGGATATGATTTATAAGGACACAAAAGTACTGGCACAGATGGTCCCCAGCCTCAGCGTGTTCGTGCTATGCAAAGTGACAGGCTCTTCCTCATATGTATTGAAGATCCTACAAAGGCACAGGACACATGGTAACAGTTCCTATATTGTTTTAGTGTGGGGCATCCACTGACTCCGTGATGGTGAATGCATTTATCTTCTTAGCAGGTCAGTATCTAACGCCACCTGTCGGGGAGGAGACCCTTAACTTCTGGTAGTTAGCTGCTCTGTTGAGTTCTTAATGGCCTCCTAGATAATGAAAACATTGTTTTCGGGGACAAATTATATGTTTGTTGTGTTTACACCTTCTTTTCAAGCCTCCTATCTCCCAAAATTTATCATCCAAAGAGCAAAGAGAATAGAAACACAAATTCAAAAGTATAAAGTGATATAAAAGAGAAAAAAATGGAACCCACTTCACTGAATATTTTGTACACTCCATCATCAGAATTGAAAAGAAAGTACGGTTTGGTACTGTTAACTTACTACATGTAGTCATAAAATTATTGCTTTAAAAATCCCAAGTAACACTGCACATTGGATAATATGCTTTCACAGGAAATAATCTCAGGAGAGTCTGCTACCCTACTGTCAAGGAGAAAATGGTCACCATAATCATTTCACTTCCCAGGATGGCATGACTGTTATTATTTCTTATTAACTGAACAAGATGACAATCACAGAGACACATGGTTTAATACCCCTTAGGGTTGCAGCACATTAAACTTCCCATATACAAAACAATCAAATGGACCAAAGGCATCTTTCCCCAAAATTGTCAATTCACATTGGGAATGTATTTCAGTTAAGGATGTGAAGTTTCCTATCACTGTAAGGTGGAAGCTTTGATCAAACATTAGAACACTCTAAGTAAAGACCTTTAAAGTCAGAGCAAAGTTGTTCTCAGACTTTAGTCTGACTACAGACTACTGCAGATGTGTGTTGAATATATACCTTGACCTTTCAGCCCCCAAAACACAAAAAAAGCAAACTAAGCCAAAACAACAGAAAGGACGGCAAAAGATAATCCCAAAAACTCTGTCTGCATGGACAGAGTCACAGATACTCTGATTCAGTAGATTTATTGACAGAATAATATTTTTATATTTAGTGAATATTTGGTAAATTTTGATGAGGCAGTCTGTGGGGTCGTCACAGAAGAAGCAATCAAAGAAAACAATAGCTGCTGATCTTCCAATTCCAAGCCAATTTATTTATTCATTTAAGTTGATAAAATCCATCCTGACTTCATCTAGAAATTATAGTCAGCTTTTCTGAAATGAATCAAACTTAATATTAAAAAAAGGTCAGGCAAATGGGATTCATGACTGTGTTAGTCAGCTTTCCATTACTGTAACAAAATACCCAACACAATTGAATTATACTAGAAGAGGGAAAGTTCATTTTGCTTCATAGTTATGAAGATCTTAGCCTATGTTTCATAACTCTGTTGTTTTGGGGGCTTGATCAGACCAGGGAATATGTGAGTGAGCACATCTGCCCAACTGATGGCCAGGATACAAAATAGAGGGAGGGAGGTCCCAGTGATGTACAGACCTCCCATTAACCGCTACCTGTGAAAGGATCTACTACCTTCCAACAATGCCCCAGGCTGAAGAACACGTCTTTGACACATGGGCCTTTACAAGAACATTCTAGATCTAGAGGTAGCAATGATCATCATATCTTCATTAGATCTTGGCAATACTTACTGAAATATTTCTTGTAACATGATTAGTCTGGAAAGTTTTTGTTTCTTATTTTTTACTTATGTATATTTTTCTTAGATTTTAATATATACTTTGTATTTTAATGAATATTTTTCAATATGAGTAAATTTTTAAAACAAGTAATGACATTTATATGCTTTGTTCATTTCATAGTCCTTGTATATATCCTGGGAATAATATGTATATAGCTGCTGGGCCATTCATTCATTCTTCCACTATGACTTTACTCATTCCTGAAGTGCTCCGTGTCTCAAGAAATGTTCAAATTCAGCAATTTAAAACAGGAAGAAGACCCACAGAAATGCAAAACTGTACTTTCCAGCATATCATTGAGTTGGTGTCATATTTGAATTGGTGATGTGTCTCTTTAAAGGAACATGATAGGTTCTAACAGGGGGCATCATTTCATTGTTCAGTTCCCAATCTGCTGAGATAGGGTGCTCCAGAGTGGTTGCTTAGTAACTAACTGGTCCAGTACGATCATTTTCCCTCTCCCTATATGCAGACATAGTTAATTGACAGACTCTGAATTATTGCAGTAATTTTCTATTCCAGTAAGTAATCTTATGGACAGAAGAAAGGCGAACAGAATTTCAAATTCTGTTCTGAATTCGACTGAAGTCGAATTTCCTGTACCATTATAGCATATGAAAGTAACAGTATACTCTGGGTCTTAGCAACCTACTTCCTAGAAGTAATAAAGAACATCTCTCAGGAAGGAAGTGACTTGCTCAAGATCACTAAAATAATAAAATATTCAGTTCCAGAGGCTTAAAACCAGATCTGCCTTCCAAAACCTGCAGCATGTCTCTCTATCCCAAATTAAACATTCTTATGTTTTGTTTTACTTATTAGGTCATTTATTTTCTTGGTAAGTATGCTAGGCAGGGTTCTTTACAAATTAATGCAACACATATAGGTGTACACACACAAACACAGGTTAGACTGGAATTAGTAGTCCCACAATAGCTGTCACCTCACTGAAGAGGCAGGTAACTTAATCTAAGAACCTGGGCACCTCAGATGTCCCTCTCTAGGGCCACAGCCAGAAAGAGTCCCGCAGAGTCACGTGCATTGAGTCCATACCGAAGGGTCCGAGGACCTGCTGCTGGCAGTGCACCACAGAGGCTGGGCTCACTTGCTCTCACTAGTGTGCCCAGTGCTTTCCTCTCAGCCTTCTATTAATCTGGGCAGCCGATTGGAATATACGTCCACTGAGAGTGAGTTTTTCCCTCTGGCATGTCAACCACTTCTAGTCTGAGTTCTTTCTTAATCCAATCAAATTAGCAGCTAGTACCAACCATCCTAGTCCACATGTGTTGACAAGTCCATATACAGAATAATGTCTATTCCAACAGGGAGAAAATGCTACTCTTTCCATAAGAGAGTCCATTTGCCATGAGGTTACTGAATGGTCAGTATTGGAGAACGGTCCTACATTGTGGTCCTAGTGATGGTCGTTGCTTCTGAAAGATTTGATACTAATCAATAGTCATTTCCAAGCCAATGTTGGTGAGTGGAAATATACATCACAAAGCACATGCACACCCTCCATTCTTTTTCTGACTGCCCACATTGTCCATAAACCCATTGGACAATGACTGAGAGAAGTTGACTACTACCCATGGAATAGGCCTTCATATATACTTTATTATTAAACCCTCCTCTATGGTCACCTTTTATTAAGCATTCATGTAGGAAACAAATATCTTCACATCTTTTCCCATAGGGAGAGGTCTATTCACATACCTTTACCTCAAGTATCTTTCTCATTGATTTTTTTAATCATGCTCTTTCCCAGTTCTTGATCACACAACTAGCCATTTTCATTTCAAGCAAAATGTGCAGCCTGTATCCTGCCCAAAGTTCTGCTCATGTTATAGCTGTCCCTTCACTACTATCATTAAGTAATGTACCAAAAAGACAGCCACAACTACAGTGCTGTAGTTGTCTACTGTTGGCTGCTGCGGGCACAACATGCAGAACCACTTGTAAATTCAGCCCCAGTTTTACGTTCTTCGTCAACCCATCATAGAGCCCATCCCACTGTCATCAGTACATGATATGGAACAGAAGGCAGTGTAGGAAGAGTAAAAACCATGACATTTCGGCCACTTATTAAGTAATTGGCTTTTGCCTTCATAGCCTGCTCAGGCCTGATCCCACATGTACCACTTCCACTTGATGATTGCATAACTGTATAGCTTGATGGGTCAGATAGAATCCAGTTAAAGATGGGAAGCTCAGATCACATGGTAACTTAATAGCCCGCTGTCAAGTGTTCAGTACCACTAAGATTCAAAGGTCATCCAAGAGCTGTCTCATAGGCAGTAGCATTCTGAAAAAGATAGGAGGGCCTTGTGTCAAAATCCTAAGGCTGCCTCTGTGATTCACCCAGAGTGGGATGTTGCCTTACTTTATCATACATCAGCTGATCAGAAAGTCCACCAAAGCACCTTTTTTTTTTTTTTTTTTTTGCATTACTCTAGCACATCCAGGACCTGGAGATTGGTATATCTGTCTCTTAAATATGAATACATACAGTTTGTCCTTATTACAATTTTCCACACCTTTATATAAGTACATGCCCTGGGGTGTTTTTATTATACTATCTCCAAAATTTCTCACTCAAGGAAACCAGTAGAACCTTGGAGTGATGGGGAACTAGACAGTGACATCTTATGTCTATCTTCTCAATAAGTGGAGAACGTGATAGTGCAGTTGGGGACAAATGACAATTCAGTTACATTCTTTGGTTTGGTTTTGTTCTTGACCAAAGGCTAGAACTCTCAGGACAGTATGTGCCTATGTATGCATGGCTTTTTACATAAGGAAGAATTCTTAAACATGGTGAGAGTACCCTACAGAGAAAGTTCCAGATGGCTTGCTTCACAGTTTTGATTAAAACAGCACACATTATAATGGACATACACTGCTTGGGTGTTTGCTTTAGCTTCAAGGTCTCCTAACTAAATACCTTTGGTGGTCAAGGAAGCGAGAGCAAGTGTTTTGAATTATTGCTCAAAGTCAAATGTCTGTCCAGGTGTGAAGACACAACTACTCAGGGGATGGAAGGATGGATAATAGGGTCAAGAGGCAAGGAAATATGCCTTGATTGTTTCTGTCATGGTCTGTAAACTACAAGCCCATTCTCAGAGAGTCTTTCAGTGGAGAGGAATGATGGTTAAGGATGGAGTATATATCTCCTTGTAGCAATTGTTTGGCACAAAAAGAAAAGAAAGAAGAAAAGAAAAGAAGCAAGTCACTGAACTTCTCTAGTTATTTCATGGAGATAGCTACATATGTGTCTCTATTTTCTACCAAAAAGACTAATCTTGGCCTAAAGATCTTAATCACATATACTTACATTTTAAAAACATATTAAAATATATGCTAAGAGATAAAATAAAACTTGACTTTTTTTTCTGGAAAACTCATGCCAAGGTTCTTACATAGGACCATGTAAAGCCAGAGCTTGAATAATCACGTGGTTTCCATGACATTATTCTTCATTCTGGCTTACACCCCATCTTTTAACCTATCAGAGCTCTTGCTGTCTTCAGTCTTGGCAACATTTTTTTTTAGTCCAATGTATGATTTAATTCATCCCTAGGTCTGATGCAGAGATACTTATTTCATTTTCTCTGTGGCTACATACTCCTTCATTGTGAGAGGGTCTGATGTTCAATATCTACCAGTTAAGGGCACTGGAAATGGAAGATCACTCATGCTAGTACGGACACAGTACCATTTATTGAGCATCTGTGTGTGGTTTGCTCCACAAGGTACCATGGAGTTTAAGCAAAAATCTTATCATATAGCAAAGGGTAGCCTTTCATTTTCCTCTACACTGCATGCATTCTGTTCTTGCTTCTTGTCCAGTCTTTCAAACCAGCACAAAGCAAAGACTGATGTCACTTTATTCTTGTCTTGTTTGCTGCATCTTCCTTATGGATCTACTTATTAGTGTCACATGGGAGTTGACACTGTTTTTTCTTGCCTCAGTATTTATCTGACCTCTCAAATAAATTTTAAGTTACCCAATGGAAAGAATATATGGCTTTTTTCCCAAACAGAGATGCTTTACCAAAACTGATACTGAGGCATACATAAATTATCAAAAAGCAAATTGGCATTTTTGAGCATAATTCATTGTATTAGGGTCAGACATAAGCACATTTTAAGTGGAGTATTTGAGAAAAAAATACATTAAGTAGGATATTCATGCACTTGGGGGCTTATTTAAAAATCCATATTCAAAACATTGTCAGTGTGTCATGGTGTTCTCTGGACAGCACTCGGGAAAGAAAAAAATGCATAACAGAAATCGTGACGTGTTTCCTAGATAGACATTGGTGTATTGAATGTTGCCAACTCAATCCATTGCTCACCAAAATGACCATGAAGATGAGAGCACAGAGGAGGAGAGCTAGGGATGAGCTGGGCAATGAGGTGGAAGGAGCTGCAGCTGTTTCTTTTCATTCACTCACTGGATTCTCTGTAAATATTGGTAGGGCTTGCAAAGTGGCACACAGCATCTCTGTAAATTAAAATGACTGCTCATATTCTGGTGAGAATAGCAGGGCCATGGTGTCAGGCAAAGCAGACAGTGATACCATACGCTGAAAGAGCTTTCCCTGTGGCTTAACCCACAGACTCCTAGTTGATCTGCTGCATGATATCTGAATATATGTTTTAAGGAAGCCAGCACCTTCACCAACAGAATACTCAGTGAGTGTTTGAAGTTGACCTTCCCACAACTTCCTTCTTGCCTTGTGCACCCTGGCTGGTTTACATATTGACTGTGAAGTTTCTTTGGGGTTTTGCTTCTGGTTTATACTGAGGTTCCACACTGACAGATGTCTTTTTGTAAGACTGAAATGACATATCAGAGTTTTAAAACGGCTGTTCTTATATTTGCATATTAATTACTTGCATCTCATTTTATTATTATATTATCTGATTCAGATTCTGACTAATTAATTTCACCTGGAATTGCATGCAGGCGTATGAAAAATCACACTTGGCCATTTGCAGAGACCAGCTGCGTATTAAGAATATCTGATCCCCATCTGTAGGATTAAAAAGAGAGAGGGAAAACAGCTGATTGTAAAAGTGACTTTTCCTTGTGCCCTGAAGGTATTACCATTGGCAGATATCCCTTAGTACTCAGCCTCTTCCGAACATTAACCCAGAAGTTGACTCTGAGCATCATTCAGTGGGATGACTTCACTTTCCATGATTTTGGTTTTAATTTGCAGTGATGCTAATGTGGTTGGGTTTCCTCCTCCCCCTGTATGCACACACTCATTGCCTTCCATTCCAGCCTGAATCACACACAGCCAACTTCATTTGGACCACAAATTGCTTTGGCCTCACTGGCACTGGAAAGCGATAAACAAAAATCTGAGAGAGCTGGGAAAGGATGACAAAACCAACCCCCCAGGATCAAATGTTCCCTCTTAGAACTGCAACCAGATCCTGGAGCAGGACCCGAATGCACATGCATGCTCTGCCTTTCCATCTCTCTGTGTCTTGCTATGTTTTTCTATTGCATTCTTTGTCTGCCCTGACAACAGATGGTGTTTTAATAAAGTCCAGTAGGAATAGGACTGTGGGTAAACATTGCAGGGTATGCCAATTCCATAATTGCTGGGGACTGATTCAGCCTCTTACCTGCTGCATCCAAATTGGGAGAGAACCAACTGTGCTTGCACCTACCGGCAGAGACCCACTCGCCCGCAGCTGGGGTGTGCTGCAGCAGCGAGCCTCACTATAGAAGGTAAATCACAGCTCCTGCCATGCTTCTTGGCACTGGGGCTAGAGGACGCTGCCATCTGGCTCATCATCAAACATGGTCATTGGATCTTTCAGAGATGAAATGGCTTTTGGAAAAAAAAAAAAAGCTCGCTATTTAAAAGAAAAAAAATGGATACACATAAAACTTATTATCATTCTCTTTACAGGCTTAGTCTATGCTAAAATCATACTCTGAGCTTCTTTCTGCAATGGCTTGCTGGTGTGGGTTCTTTCCTCACTGATTCCCACGCTCAACGGGATTTATAGCCTAAGCCTATTATGTGCTAATGGAAACTTAAATTCATTGGATCTAGCCAAGAAAATGCATGCTCTCATTTGTTTGCCCCACTGGGGAAGGGTAACGAGTTTTGGCTATCTATTTGAGCTATTTTAGTTATCTCGTTTCTTTGCATCATGTAGAAATAGATTTTCAACCCTTTCACAGATCTATTCAGAAAAGGATGCAAGCGGAGCAGATGACAGCGATATCCAAATGCTCGGCATTTACCCTTCCCCAAATCCCCTGGAACTACTGAATAACTGGAGGCTTCAGAAAAATCAAGTGGCTTTAGCTGTCAGGAAGAGACAAAGTCAGAACATATTCATGTTGGTAGAGAGCCATGGGCATGTGATATTTATCCCCGATCATGTTTTAAGTGACATCCAGTTTCTTCAGGTACTGTTATTTTCAACAGTTTTGGTCTTGTCTTCAATTGGAAAGACAAACACAGAAAACAAAATAAACTACAGAGCAGCTCAGGCAGTGGGGAAAGAAGGTCACTGTCTGGTGGTTCACGCACCTAGAGAAGTCTCCTGTTTCTTGCTTTATCTGTTCTCTGCTCAAGGAAATGAAACTAGCCAGTAAGAACAGACCAGTATAGTTTAGGACAATTTTGTTTTTCCTTCAGTTGAGTTGGCTAACACACAGAGAGGAAAAATAGTAAAGTAGTATTTTCATTCCTACAGGCTTTTAGATAAAATGATCCTATTTTCATGTGCGTGTGCGTGTGCGTGTGCGCGCGAGTGTGTGTGTGTGTGTGTGTGTGTGTGTGTGTGTGTGTGTGTGTGTGTGTGTGTGTGTGTGTGTGTGTTTACGGGAACACACTTGTCATGGCTCATGTATAAAGGTCAGGGGCAACCTTGGGTGTGAATGCTGGCTTACCACCTTATTTGAAAGAGTGTGTTTTGTTAGTTTGCTTGTTGTTTGCCTCTGTGTGCCAGGCTGCCTGGCCTGTGGAATTTCAGGGAATCCCCTACATCTGCCTCCAGTCTGACATCAGAACAGTGGGATGGTGCAGGGGCACTGCTATAGCAGGCTTTATATGGGGTTCGGGAATTCAAAGTCAGGTGATCATTCTTGCACAGTAGGCATACTACTTGGAGAGCTATGCACAGAGCCTCTGTTTTTGCTGTTTTTTAAAATTTTCAGCTTGTGCAGGCAAAACCACTACTCTCTAAATTATCTTACCCATTGCCTGTTCTTAATGACCTCTGAGCCACAGTCAATTCTGATCTCTCTCTCTCTCTCTCTCTCTCTCTCTCTCTCTCTCTCTCTCTCTCTCTCTCTCTCATTTCTCTCTTCCAGGTTTATTTGAAGAAAATTTTAGATAAACTCTGGGCTTAATATTTTCTAACATTAAAAAAAAACTTGAAGAAAGTTTAAAAGTAGTACAAAGAACATCTAGTGATTTAACTAAACTTTACCATTTAGTAATGGTATTTTAGTATTTGAGCTACAGTTTCAAAAACTGCATAATTGTTCAGAATCATTTCAGGTATATTAGCTTTCTATTGCTATTATAACCCAATTTCATAAATTTGGAAATTAATATCTCAAAATGCAATGTCTTAACATTTTGGAGCTTAAAAGGCCTCAATGAGATTTCTGGGACTAACTAAATATGGCCACAGGTCTTTGGCAGGGTCCTGAGAAGATCAGTCCCTTGACTTTACAGTTTCTAGAGTGTCAGCTCTTCTGGTGTGGAGGTCGACACATTTCCTTGGTTTGGTCTCTTCCATCCTCTGAGCCAATATCAACATCAATTGAATCCCACTTTGTCCTCACCTTGCATTTTTTCACTGACATGCCTGTCTGCCATTTTTAAATGCTTGTGGTTTCCCTGGGCCCACAATGATTACCCAGAATAACTTTACCTCAGGATCATTCCTCATATCTATAGAGTCACCTTTGTTTTGGGTTGAAGCTTGTTTCCAGGTAATGGGATTCCAACATCTTATGGGGGAGGGCAAGATGGTGTGTGTTTCTATAGATAGGGCTTTAAAATGTGCTTCCTGAGAATGAGGACATTCCCTTACATGATCACAACTACATAGTAAAAAGTAGGATATGGCTTAATATATACACTTTGTGGTTTTTTTGAATAAGATGTCCCCTGCAGTCTTGAGGATTTGAATACTTGGGTCCCAGTTGGTGGCCCTGTTTGGGCAAATTTAGGATATATATGATGTGTGTCACTGGACAGGATTTTGAGATTTTAAAAGTCATATGCCATTTGCAGAGTGCTCTCTCTATTTGTGGCTTGCAGCTGAGGATGTGTGCACTTAGCTGTTTTTCCACTATGTCTGCCATGGTCATTTTTTCTGTGATGAGCTCTTATCCCTATGCAACTGTAATCCCCAAATAAACTTTTTCTTCTGTATGTTGCCTTGACCATGGTGTTTTATCACAGCACTAGAAAAGTAACTAATACATACTCCATATTGCATCTTATTGCACAGATTTCCCTAAATTCAACCAATAGCTAGATAAAATTCAGTATACAGATCCTACATATAGATATGATGGCTAATGTTGATATCAATTTGACAAGATCTGGAATCACCTTGGAGACAAGCCTCTGGACACAACGTCTGGGACTATGTAGGTGGACTTTTCTTTCCCAGCCACCAGTCCCAAGTAACCACAGAGACTTATGTTAATTACAAATGTTTGGCTAATAGCTCAAGCTTGTTACTAGCTAACTCTTACATTTAAATTAACCCATATTTCTGACCTATACTTTGCCATGTGGCTTGGTACCTTTTCTCAGTACAGCATGCCCATCTTGCTTCTCTCTGCATCTGCTCCATACTCCTGACTCTGCCCTTCTTCCTCCCAGCATTCTCAGTTTGGCTCTCACACCTAACCTTATCTTGTCCAGCTATTGGCCAGTTAGCTTCTTTATTAAACCAATCATGGCAACATATATTCACACAGTGTAAAGGAATATTGCACAGTTCCCCCTTTTTGTCTAATTAAAAAGGAACATTCTAACTTTAACATAGTAAAATTGCATACAATAAAAGCAGTTATCAAATAAGAATTACAGTTACAATATCCAGTCCATTTGTATTTGGCAAAACTAGAGAAAACATTCTGTTATCTATTTTATCTTTGTGACTAAACTTTTATACCTAATTTACCTTTTATCATAACTAAGAAAAATTTTAACTATGACTGGATATTCCTTTACACTGTGTGAATGTGTATTATTGCGATTGGTTTAATAAAGAAGCTGATTGGTCAATAGCTGAATAAGATAATGTTAGGCAGGAGAGCCAACCTGAGAATTCTGGGAGGAAGAAGGGCAGAGTAGGAGTATGGAACAGATGCAGAGAGAAGCAAGATGGGCATGCCATGCTGAGAAAGGGTACCAAGCCACATGGCAAAGCATAGGTAAGAAATATGGGTTAATTTAAATGTAAGAGTTAGCTAGTAACAAGCCTGATCTATCGGCAGAGCATTTATAATTAATATTGAGTTTCTGTTTTGGTTATTTGGGCATCAAAGAATAGTCCGCCTACAAATGGTGCCCCACATTGGGCACCAGATAATATAGATTTCTTTTATGTTCATTTAACATAAAACTAAAGAACAAAATATAAGATAAAAACCTGAGGTAGATCACAAGCACCTGCACAAACATACCACCACGGCTTGCTTCCCAGCCCAAATGGACCATGCTCCTTGTCACCCAGCCTTTTCCCCTGGTCTAGCTGATCCTTAATGTAAACCCTACCTCTTGGACTAAAACACTCTTTTCAGTTGCATAATGGACTAGTGACATAGACGGAATTCCCTTATCAGGACTATCTAGATTAGGTTAGCCTCTGGGTATGCCTGTGAGGGATTAATTTAGATTAATGGAGGTTTGAATATCCACCTTAGCTGTGGGCAGCACTATCCCATGCACTGGAATCCTGGCCTGAATGAAAAGAAGGAATAAAAGAGCTGAGCAACAGAGTTCATAATCCTCTGCTTCCTGACGATGAATGTGAACAGCTGCCTCACTCTCATGCTGCCAAGACCCCCACCATGAGAGACGGTACCCTTGAACTGTGAGCCAAAACAAATTCTCCCTTAGGTCACTTTT
This sequence comes from Peromyscus californicus insignis, assembly GCF_007827085.1. NCBI lineage: Eukaryota > Metazoa > Chordata > Mammalia > Rodentia > Cricetidae > Peromyscus > Peromyscus californicus. Next base: position 25,042,689 of record NW_026294606.1, on the reverse strand, counting down.
GCCGGGTATTTTATTATAGCTATAGGACAAATAACTACTAAAATATGCCATTGTCATCTATCTTTAGTTTACTTTAAGCCAGGTTTATCAGACTTCCCTTTCTTTAATCCTTTGACATTTGAAAGACATGTACCCTCTGGACCCTCTATTTTTTAAAAATAAAGTGATCCGAAATGCTCACAGAAAGATGAATCCTAGAGTTGTATCAGAAGCACATAGGATATGGCTGGGTGGGGCTCCCTGGTCAAATTGCAGCTTGATCACCAAATAAATATTAAGCGTAATACTGACCCTCTACTTTTAAAATAAAAGAAAATCCTTGTGGTTCTTCATGACGGCTCTTCAGGTTATATATTTTTGACTGGTGCGGTGGTTAAATTTTATGTCTCAGCATTGCGAGGTTCTGATGCACAAATGAAATACATATGGATGCTGCTCTCAAAGCGCTGTGTAGTCATGATGAACACCTATACTTAGCTGACTTCAGTTTGAGGTGATTACTCTCAGTGACTTATTTGGGTCTCTTCTGATCACTTGAAGGTAATAGAGCTTAAGTGAGGTTTACCAGCAAGGAAGAATCCAGCTTCAACATTAGAAACCCTGGCTTACTTTCCAAGCAAGCCACCAAACACATTTTGCATTTGCTATGATCACAACTGCTCAATCAAGTTCCTTGGAATACAACTCATTATGGAGAGATGTCATGTTCTCTTTGTTTCTCTGCAGAATCCCGAGTGGCAGAGAATGGATCCTGGATTCCTTGGGGCCTCACACCTCACAGGAGGCTGGTGACATCAGTTTGTCTCTGCACTGTAATCTGAGTGTTGATCACTTGGTTACTTTAATCCTTTCAGCAGTCATCAGATCTCTTTACTGTGAAGTTGCTATTTTTCTCTTTGTAATTAGTAAGGACTTTTCAAGGCAATTGTTTCAGATTGTCCATTTAGAGAACTCATGTTAAGCCAAACTTTCCCTTGCCGGTTTTGGTATTCAGAGTCCCCTTCCCTCACAACTCTTTCTTTTCTTCTATGTGAGTGAGAACGTTACAATAAACAGGACACATTTTTTTCTTCTTCTATTAAGTGATCCCATCACCTATTGAAAATCTTTCTCACCCCAGTAATCAGATCGGTGAATACCCTAACTGTCATCATAGAGCCTCCATCCTGTGACTGATAGAAGCAGATGCAGAGATCCACAGCCAAGTACCAGGCCAAGATCAAGGAGTCCAGTCAAAGAAAGAGAAGAGGGATTTTATTAGTAAGGGGCATCAAGATCACAATGAGGAAACCTACAGAGAAAACCAAACCAAACTAGTGGGAACTCATGAACTTTAGACCAACAGCTGTGGAGCCTCCACGGGATTGAATTAGGCCCTCTAAATAATCGAGACAGTTGTGTAGCTTGATCTGCTTAAGAGGCCCCCTGGCAGTAGGATCAGGATCCATCCCTGTTGCATGAGCTGGCTTTCTGGAGCCCACTACCTATGGTGGGACACCTTGCACAGTCTTGATGCAGAGGGAGGGGGCCTAGACCTGCCTCTACTGAATATAAGAGGCTCTGCTGACTCTCCATGGGAGGCCATACCTTGTTGGAGGAGGGAATGGATGGAGGGGTGCTGGAGGGGAAGGCTGTAGGGGTGGGAGAAGGGGAGAGAGAGGAATCTGTGGTTGGTATGTAAAATGAATAAAAAACTCCTTAATAAAAAAAAAGAAAACTCTCTGCATGTGTGCGTCCTCATTTCATTTAAGGGCTAAGACTGACCATGTGCTCCGGCCAGCTTGTTTACTCCTGAGAACCAGATTTAAGCATCTCTCTCCAGACCAGTGGTATATTGTCCATAGCTTGAAATCACTCACAATGTGAATATTTACACTCTTAAAACCATTGAATGTTGCTAATGAGGCTTTGTGTTTCTTTATAGGGAACAGCCATCTATAACCCATTACAAGCAATAGTTACTTGACCATCAAGTGGCGATTTGACCAGGAAGCTCCCCACCCAACTGTATCCTTTGTACTGCTGATGTAACTCCAGGATTCACAGTTCTGTGAGCTTTTCTTGACTTTCTGGCTCATTGTGATGTTCTGGGAACATTTGTTGCTTTCTCTACAAGAGCCCTGAATCCAATTTTCTTTTCAAGGGAATTTGTTTCCCAATAGGAATAAATACAATTCCCAGTTTCTTTGAAAAGAGTTAAAATTTTATTAAACTAATACATAGAAACTTCAGAGTAATTTCAGAATTGTCAGGTCCTATTGCTTCATAGCATGTATGTACTATGTGGGAGAAGGTGCCCTCAGAGGTCAAAAAAGGGTGTTTTGAGACTCCCTCAAATTGGAATTACATGAGGCTGTGAGGCAGTGTGAGCGCTGGGAATCGAACCGAGGTACTTTGTGAGCAGTAAGCACTTTTAACTGCTGAGCCATCTCTCTAGCCCCCAATAACTAATTTTAATACTGTAGTTATTAGTAAACTTTTAGATAAATTCAAAGTTTGATGATTTTTTTGGATTATAATTGCAACATTTATCCCTTCCCTTTTCTTTCCTTTCCTCCTTCCAAACCCTCCCATATTCCCCTTCCTGCTCTCCTTCAAATTCATGACCTCTTTATTCCCTGATTGTTATTGCACATGCATGCGCGCGCATGCGCATACATGCTTGCACCGCGCGCGCTGCGCGCGCGCGCACGCACACACACACACACACAAATTTATATTTATACACACATATGTATACATTCCTAAATATAAGTTGTTCAGTTTGCATAAAGATACTTGCATGTATGTTTTCAGGGCTGACCATTTGGCACTGGGCATTCAATTGGTGTGCTCTTCTCTGGGGAATACCATCTCTCCCTCTCCCAGCTGTCACCTACAGTACACAAAAAACAAAACGCAAAACCCAAAACAAAACCCTACAGTTTGATGAGTTTTGAAAAGGTGTGAGAACCCATTCCCTATTTCTTTTCTGTCAGAGACCATTTCACATGAGCATTCCTCATGATTCTTTGGGAACTTATCTCCACTTCCCCAGGCGTTAGCTTTGGATTTTTATGCTATCATCGTGTTTTGTCTGCTGTTGAACTTCCTACACATGCAATCACTGACTTGGGTTATATTTGGTGCCCTTATTTAAATGACGTAATACCTGTGAAACCCATCCTCAATGGGTTGTGCATGCAGAAATTTACTAATCTTTACTGTTGATTAATACTCCTTATATTAATACACAGCCATTCTTCTATGTGTTTCCTGTTGACTAGACTTGGGGCAACTTTTAAGTCAGGGATATTAGGAATGAAGCTGTCATAGAAACTCCCATAAATAAGAGCATTTATTATCATTATTTTGAGAAAATTTCAAAAGTCAGAGTTTCTAGGTCATGTGTTCAGCTAGATGTAGTTTAGTGGTAATTTTCCCCGTAAAATGCAACGTACTTTTTTCTGCCAATACTGAATAATAGTTGATTTGAGATTCAATCTCGCTTCTTAAATAATAAGCTAAAATAAATATTTTACCAGGCATGTAGACTTAGACAGGTGATGCTATGGTGGGAATCTTGCTTCTAGAGTTCAAGAAGAGGAGGCAAATCATTGAACAAATAATGGCCAAGTTGACACACGGTTGTGCCCACCTGCCATTCCAACACTCAGAAGGCTGAGGCAGGAGGATTGCAACTTCAAAGTAAGCTTGGGCTAGAAAGTCAGACTATGTTTTAGAAAACAACTAAAAGAAAAAAAGGGAGCCAGGTGGTGGTGGCACACGCCTTTAATCCCAGCACTTGGGAGGCAGAGGCAGGCAGATCTTTGTGAGTTCAAGGCCAGCCTGGTCAACAGAGCGAGATCCAGGAAAGGCTCACAGCTACAAAGAGAAAACCCTGTCTCAAAAAATCAAAAACAAACAAACAAACAAACAAACAAACAAAAACAAAAACAAAAAATAGGGAAGACAGAGGAACAGAAGGAGGATAGAATGAAGTGTGTGGAGGGGGGAGGCAGAGTAAAAAAATCAATGCAAATTCACAGATCTAAGAGATTCAACAGCCCCTAAGCATAGTGGACACAAAGGAAAATGTATCCAAGCACAGAGAATCAATCAGTCAAAAGAATTAAAATAAAAGGAAACCTTTAAATCAACACCAAAATAAAGATCCATGTGTAGAAGAGCACAAATAAAAACAGTGGACTTTTGCTTCAAGCACAAATCCAGAACAGTGCAGGGACACCTGAGTGGGAAGCTAAATACCGCCCACTCTACCTAGAAAAGCAAGCATCTTTGAAAACTGAAAGAAAAATAAAATAAACTTTTTCAGGAAAACAAATCTGCTGAAGTTTGCCTACAAATGCTACAGATTAATTAGATAATGTTTTCCTCTTTAATTCTATAATAATGAGTAAAGTGGCTGGTGAAATAATGCATAATAATACTAAGTAATCTATGAGACACACTGCTATTAAATATCTACACCCCATAAAATGAGTCATCCTCAATTGTTTAATATAATGGTACTCAAGAAAATCTTGGTAGAATGCTATAATAAATAGGGATGTGACATCATGATCCTTATCAACTGCAAGTAGGAATCAAAGGAGATTAAAAAGATCCAAGATGTGTGTTGATATTTTTTTCAGTGTCTTTCCCTAACAGGGTTCCTCATAAGAACTACTGAGCATAAATTAATAACTCATACAACATTTTCTCATTTACATCCATATGAACAGATAGAATAACTATTCTTCATGGAAAGAAGAAAAGAAGGAAAGGAGTATACATAAAAGATGCCTGAGATTGAGTGCTTGATTCTTCCAAGGAAAAAAAGATGGACAGATTTTAAGAAAATAAGCAACAAGATGGAAAGAATGCTGGAATAAGAAGAGAACAAAACATCCAGAATGCCTGGCCCACTGGATTCACCCAGATTTAAACAGACTAATGATATCAGCTTTCTTTCTGGAGTCTAAATCTTGCATGACTGCATCCCTTACTTAGATAACTCCGGAACTCACTTAACTATATTTTATTGAGCATGTAATAGCACATGCAAAACCTCAATTGCCTTTTTTCTTTTCTTTTATTTAAAAATTTTTTATTCATTTTACATACCAACCACAGATCCCCCTCTCATCCCTCCTCCAGGTCCCTGCCACCCAAGACATTCCCCCTCAGAGGCCCACCTCCTATCCCCTCCTCCAAAAGGGTAAGGCCTCCCATGGGGAGTCAGCAAAGTCTGGTACATTCAGTTGAGGCAGGACCAAGTCCCTCCCCACTGCATCAAGAGTGAGCAAGGAGTCCAGCCATAAGTAATGGGCTCCAGAAAGCCAGCTCATGCACCAGGGATAGACCCTGATCCCACTGCCAGGGGCCCCTGAAACACACCAAGCTACACAACTGTCTCCTGTATGCAGAGGGCCTAGTCTGGTCCCGCGAAGGTTTCATAGCTGTTGGTCTGAAGTTCATGAGTTCCTACGAGTTTTGTTCAGTTGTCTCTGTAGATTTCCCATCATGATCTTGACCCCCCTTGCTCATAGAATCCCACTTCCCTCTCTTTGACTGAACTCCTAGAGCTTGACCTAGTGCTTCGTTGTGGATCTCTGCATCTGCTTCCTTCAGTTACTGGATGAAGGATCTATGATGACAGTTAGGGTATTCACCAATCTGATTACTGGGCAGGCCGGTTCAGGTACCCTCTCCACTATTGCTAGTAGTCTAATCTGGGGTCATCCTTTTGGATTCCTGGGAATTTTCCTAGTACCAGTTTTCTCCCTTAACCCATGTCTCCCTCTATCAAGATATCTCTTAATTGCTCCCCCACTCCATCCCTCCCCCAGCTCAACCATCCTGTTCTCTCATGTTCTCATCCCCCATCTCCTCCCCTCTGTTGTTCTCCCCCTCCCCCACCCCCATCCCAGGTTTGTTCATGGAGATCTCATCTGTTACCCCTTCCCAAGGCAATCCATGCATCCCTCTTAGGGTCCTCCTTGTTTCCTAGCTTCTCTGGTAGTTGTAGGTCCTAGTCTGATTATCCTTTGTTATATCTAGTATCTGCTTAGGAGTGAGTATATAGCCACTTTGGAAATCAGTATGGTGACTTCTCAGAAAATTGGGAATCAATCTACCTCAAGACTCAATGATACCACTCTTGGGCATATACCCAAGGGATGTTCAATTATATACTACAAGGACACTTGCTCAACTATGTTCATAGCAGCATTATTTGTAATAGCCAGAATGTGGAAACAACCTAGATGCCCCTCAGCTGAAGAATGGATAAAGAAAATGTGGTACATATACACAGTGGAGTACTTCTCAGCTGTGAAAAACAATGACATCATGAAATTTGAAGGCAAATGGATGGAACTGGAAAATATCATCCTGAGTGATGACAAGCATGGTATGTGCTCACTCATAATTGTTTTTCTTTTAATTAAATAATTACCCAAGAAGTGATTAATCAATGAATTGATTCTGAATAAACTACTAAAAGAGATAATGATACTTCTATTGAAAGAAAATGATAAAATTATTTTTAAATATTTGCAATACTAATTATAAGCATTTCAAGTTACTAAAAACTTAAATTTATCAAGTTGTTTTCAATCAGTAAATTAAGAATAACAGAATAAACTTTAATATTTTATGTTCTTCCCCAGATTTCTCTGCAAGTGTACAAAAACAAATATTAAAATCTTCACCTTAATCTACAACAAATTAGGGAAAAAAAACTTCATATTCTTAGAGTATGAAAACTTTATATGTTGTGTCTTAAGCCATGTTTAATGTAGTTAAAATTTATATCAGTTTAATATCTTTCAAAATAAGTATTTTCATATATGATAATCTACAAAGCTATATTCTTTAATATTTGACAAATAAAAGTAATAAGACTGTTTAGTAAGTTACGCTATTTGAAGCATTCCTGACTGTGACTATTTCAGAATTTCTTAATTTGAAGTTGCTCATCTTAATCACATTTTTACACAATGGATAAACTTGATGATTGCCTTGATTTGAGCACTGAATTCTGAGAGCTCTCAGTGTGGTCTTTTGATTTCTGGTCTCCTTGAGAATAGAATTTCATGTCATTTTACCTGTATCCATGTCTACTGACAGTTACAGTAATGCTATGTCAACATTTTATGAATAGATAGCTTTGAAAAATACACTCCAGGATGTGGAGTTTTCAAACACTTTAATGTGCTGCTCGCCTGACAGCAGCACAGACCTTGGTAGAAAAATGTTTTCTTTCTTCGGTATTGACCTCTCATGAGATGAAGATTTTTACCAAGATGGAATTTGGATAATTGGCTTCTCTTTCCTCCAAAAACCAAACCAATGTTGATGGAAGCAAATGGTGTATTGTCACTCATTCCTTACTTAGGACCTTGATAACCTTGAACAAAGAACAGGATTTTTGAACCTAATTCCTTTAACAAAGTTAGAAAATAATTCTTCCTGACAACTTATTTTAACTCTTCACAGAGACCAACATCTAGGACTTTTAGGACTTTGAAATCTATTAACCAAGTTGCCATAAACAATTGGAATTTTCAGAAAATCTCACTGTTTCTGGAACTGAGTAATGATATCAACATTTCATATTGAGATTTTCTTTCTTAAATTACATTTACTGGTTTAGCTTTATTTTTTAAGTAATTATCACTTGTTAATATGTTGACCCTTTGCTTCTATCACACTTATACTTTCAATCTACTTTTCTACTAGCCTTTTCATTGAGGCATCCAGGAAAGAGTAAGCATGGGTCCTGTTGTACTATGCTTGCTCAAACATGACTGAAGAAAACACTGAAGCTAATAAACAACAGACTAGTGAGTGTTGTTGTGGGATGTCCTGTATGGCAAATGTGTTGCTCTGATTGGTTAGTAAATAAAACACTGATTGGCCAGTAGTCAGGCAGGAGGAAGTACAGGCGGGACAAGGAAGAGAATAATTCTGGGAAGTGGAAGGCTGAGTCAGAGACACTGCCAGCTGTCACAATGACAAACAGCATGTGAAGATGCTGGTAAGCCACGAGCCACGTGGCAAGGTATAGATTTATAGAAATGGATTAATTTAAGCTGTAAGAACAGTTAGCAAGAAGCCTGGTACGGCCATACAGTTTGTAAGCATAAAAGTCTCTGTGTTTAATTGGTTGGGTCTGAGCGGCTGTGGGACTGGCCGGTGAGACAGATTTGTCCTGACAGTGGGCAAGGCAGGAAAACTCTAGCTACAGAGTGTGGTTTATTTTTTGTAAATTTTTTTTTCCTTTGTGAGAATAATAGAACTTGTTGATCCATTTACATTATGTTGATGCTCAGATTCTGCCCAAGTGGTAAATAGCTCCTTTATTAAAAAGGAATCCTGCCCACCTAGTCCCTGGTGGTTTGCTTCTTAATTCCTACATCTCTTATTCATATTTGCTGAAGAAAAAGGAAAAATACTTGTATACCTGAGAAGATGACAAATAGCATATAAGTCAACAGAGGATTTAGCTAAAAGTTTCCCAGGAGGAGAAGAAAGGTAGAATGTCACAGAATAAATATTTGAAGAATTAATTGTAAATATTTTCAAAAATTAAAAAAACCCATGAAATCACATTTCCAATAAGCTCAGAGAATAGTGATCAGAAGTTAAAAGGGGAAATAAGAAAGGTTGAAAGAAGAGGCATTACTTGTAAATAACAAAGATAAAATGAGAATAATAGAATTGTTTTTCTTTTATATTTATCTGTGAAACTTCTTTAGGAAAAAGGAATAACATAAGAGGCAAACTTCTAAAACTTATACAAAGCAATAAGGAGAGAAGAGAAGGATGTAAATGAAAATAAATATAATTATTTACTTATAATTACAATAAATATAAAAAGTTACTTATGGTTGATAGATGTTGCAGAATATTTTTTAACTATGCAAAGATGTGTTGCATTTGTTTAACTATGTAAAAATGTGTTCTATAGTCGAATTTCTAAGTGGTCTTATTAAATAAAAAAACATGGACCTAAATATTGGGGTTAAAGTCTTAGAGATCAGGGAAATAAAAATAACCACCAGCTAACCTTACCTCACCATGCTGCAGCTTCCAAGTGCTCCTTCCTGTCTAACTGTGCCTTTATTGCCTTGCTGTTCTGCCCTCTCATTGGCTCCTAGCCCAGCTACCTCACTTCCATGTCACTGCCTGTCTGTACAGACCTCCAGGTCTCTATGGTTGGCACTGGGGTTAAAGATGTGTGTCACCACTTTTGGCTCTGTTCCCTTGTATGGCCTTGAACACACAGAGACCCTGTCTGCCAAGTGATCAGATTAAGGGCATGTGCTATCACTGCCTGACTTTTGTGTTCACTTAAAAAAATGGCTTGCTATTTCCTCTGATCTCCAGGCAAACTTTATTTATTTATTTATTAACATACAAATAAAATATCAACACATTTCAGCACAAATACAATATCACCACATTTCCCCTTTTTGTCTAATAAAAATTAAAAAAATAAAAAATAACTAATATAAGAAAAACTACAGACAATAAGTACAATAACTATATACAATATATATAAGCAATATATACATCAACAATGTCTAGTCCATTTACATTTGAAAAATTCAGAGAAAATATTTCATTTTCTATTCTATTTTGGTGAGTCCAAAATGTGCCTAATTCACTTCCTATCCTAACTTGTATTACCAACAAAAAACTATCTTATGATGTCTTTCAAACTTATACACTTAACACCTTTTAGTGAGTTTCTTTTCTGAATTTCTTAACAAGGAAAATTGTTACTACAACTATCTAATCTTCAACTCCCTCAGAGACCCAAGAAGGAAATAATATTATGTAGTAAAACAGGAAGTGCAAACAAGTGACTTCCAAAAAAATGTGAGTTGACAGAAACAGCTAGCTGCCTGGACAGTCACCTGGGTTTTTTTTTTTTTTTTTTTTTTTTTTTGCACATTGGGTTATCATCTTTGACCTACAGGCTTAGTATATCTGACATACTCATTTGTGAAGTAAGATGTACACAAGGCCTACATCTTGACCTCACATTCAGTCTGAGTATTCCATGTACTAGATAAACCTGAATTCCACTAATGTCCTGTCATGATTCAGGATTTTAAGTTCTGGAAATTGCTGGTGTTTTTGGAATTTGGCTGCCTATTCTTCTCGGCTTGTGGATGACTTCATCTCAGCGTCCCTTTCTTCTCCACAGTGTTCATTTGTTTATGTTGTGGAATTTTTGTTTAGCTGTGTAAAGATGTATTGTATTTGTTTAATTATGTAACGATGTGTTGTTGTTTCACCTTGCCTGCCTAAGGCATCTGATAGGTCTAATAAAAAGCTGAACAGCCAATAGTGAGGGAGGAGGTATAAGCAGAACTCTGGGCAGGTGGAATAAGTAGGAGGAGGAATTTAGGCTCAGGCTCAGGGAAGAAAGAAAAGGAGATGCCAGGGGCCAGCTGGCCAGACACAGAGGAAGCAGGAAAGTAGGATATACAGAATGAAAGAAAGGTCAAAAGCCTCAAGGTGAAATGTAAATGAATAGAAATAGGTTAAATTAAATTAAAAGAGCTAGTGAGACAAGCTTAAGCTAAGACTGAGCATTCATAATTAATAATAAGTCTCCATGTTTTAATTTGGGAGCTGGTTGGCAGCCCAAAGAAAATTCAAACTGCAGATATAGGTATCATTTGAGTTATCACACTAAAATTACTGTCAGCTCACAGAATTTTCAATACATTGCAGAAATGAAATGACTGATGAACACAGCAATCAAGTTAGAAGAGACTCCTATTTGTAAGGCATGTACACTATAAATGAAGTGATGCCATGATAGCATAGACTCCAATTAATTAAGGATGTTTATTATGAGCTTTGTTTAAAATATTCAAAACACTTTTCAGAGATTTAAATAAGTTTGGCAGTGAAAATCAAGTACAATGCTGAAGGATAGCTAGTAAAGAAAAATTACAAAAACATAACAAAGATATTCTGGAGCAATTAAAAAAACATTGTATGCATTGCCCCACTGACAGCAATAGTTAAATTGGATCAACAGCCCCTTAGAATAAAGACCATTATAGTGGATAAATAAAGGAAAGGGAACAACTGTTTTCCATCTAGAATGGTACTACCTTAACAGAATTTGTAAAATAAATCCAGTGGCATCAGAAAGAAGAAATTAATAAAGGCAAGAACTAAAATTAATAAAATTGAAAATCAAAAACAAAAAGAAAAAAATGAACAAAATTTATCTTACCTATTTGAAAGATAAACTTGTATTCAAAAGTACCAAAAAATTAAAAAGGGAAAATTACAAACTTCTGAAATGGAAGAAAGGACATCACTACAGATCATACAATCACTGAAAGAGCAATAAAAACATAGTATGAAAAATTCTGTGTGCAAGCAGGCATGAGTTTGTGTGTCTTTGTGTCTGTCCACACCAGAGGACATAAGGTGTCTTGCTCTGTCACCCTCTACCTTATTCCTTTGAGTCTAAGTCTCACTGAATAGGAAGATCACAATTTTAGTGAAGCAGCTGTCCAGCTAACTTGTGGGATGCACTTTTCTCTGCTTCTACCTGAGGTTACCAATGTGCACAGCCACAGCCAGCTTTCACATGGGTGCTGGGATTTGGACTCAGACTTCACACTTGTGCAGCAAGTATTCTCATCCAAATGAATTGTTTCTCAGCCCATAGTAAGAGCAGCTCTTTATTGACAAATTCAACAACTGAGATTCAACGGACAATACTTAGCAGCCATTCACAAAGAACGCCAACAACTTACCATTCAAAGAAATAAGATACAGCATTTTAATTTGATGATGGGAATCTATAAAAGATCAAGCTGACAGGTGATTCCTCTGTTCACGAAGTCTGACAGTTTCAAATATCTTTTCTACAATCATTCTTATAATGCTTTGTATTGATTTGCATGATTATTTGGTCCCTAGCTGACATCCTACTGTGTAGGGTTGACTCTGTGCCCTAACACTGGAAACAGAGCATGGCTACCCAGTGAATCCATGACTGTTTAATAATTGTGTCTTAACTAATTCAACAAAGAAAGATTTAAAAAAAATAGAAAAATATCTCAAACTAGAAATCGAATGTTCCAATGAACAGAGGTACCACACCATTGTCTTTCTGAGGAGGTAGAGCTATAACCACTTCCACATTTCTGAGAAAGTAAAAACTATAGTAGTTGCTTTGGAAAGTGCTTTGTTATCTTCTTGAAAAGTTCAGGCACACTTACTAGGTGATGTTCAAGAATGAAATAAAAGACCATGCAAATTGCCAAGTAGAGAGGAAACTGTTGAAAGCAAAGCAATGGAACAGGTCCCAGTGCACCGTGAGTGAGGATGCACTGGCCCCTGACTACTGTTTGGGGCTTCCTTTTATGGGATTCAAGAGAAGGAAGAGTTTGGTTCCTAAGAGGATAGTATTAAGGAATTACTGTTTCGAGTGACAGAATAAATTCTATAACCATTTGTGTATTGCACATGTCCCTTCCCATAATGCATCCAATTTTAATCACATGCATACTTAATTATTTTAAGATTGTAAATAGGAAATTCATTTGGAGACACAGTTTCACCTTGTGGTGCTTGCATCCAAACCAGTCCAGGCTGGATTTCCCTTTCTTACATCCTTTGCTCAAAGAGAGGTTTATGTGCATAGTCTATGCAGATAAAAGTCTCGAGTGGCCAGGTGCATTATTGGAAAAGGCGCATGTGTGTACATGTGCATGTGCACATGTGTGTGCATGTGTTACATATGGCACAAGCCAAGTTAGTCCTAGAATGCTAAGCTCTTGCCTATACTTGTTTGCTTCACATTCAAGTATTTGAAGCAATGGAATGAAAATCAGTACTTATAAAAAAGACTGTTGTTTGAATGATTACAATAGTTTTATCTGTAGCTCTTACAATATGGAAACAACAACCTGTCATTTAATGTAAGAAATGGTCAACAAGTAGTGCTGTGTCTCTACTAGGAAATGAGCATCAAAAATGGAGGGAATTTTGGCAGAGGCAGCAAAATGGGTGAAACTAAAATGCAGTATTTTAAGTGAAAGAAAACGTATTTAAATTTGAAAAAAAAGATTTAAAAATTGTGTTTTATATGATTTGGAAAGGACAAACCAAAAGGAGAAAAAGGAAAACAATGGTGAACATGAGATATGGTTCTGAGGAAGACTGATGACCAGGAATGGTTAGGTGAGGTAGAATGGACTATGGAGCTGTTCTGCATGTTGTCTGATGGAGATAGGATTCTAGTCAATCATCATGACAAAGCGTAGACTTTGCTGTATGCCAGTCATTGAAATCACATAGATGGATCCTCCAATTTTTCTATAGTATTGAGAAAAAAATAAAGTCCTCATAATTTATAACCCATTGAGCAGTTGCATAGTGAAAGGCAACAGCTTTTTATTATGTATATTGTATGAAGCAATGCCTTTATCCAGGCCCTTATTCATGTATCAGTTACCTTTCTAGGTATGGGAACATAAAGGGGAGGTACTGAGGTGCATTCTCTACCCACTCCCATGAGAATCTCTTGGCAAGGTCAGTTATTACAAGGTTACTTCAGTTTGTTAGAGTGGGTAGCCAGTAGTGATTATCTGTTTTTTTTTTTTGAGGGGGTGGGTGGAGAAAATACATTTGAAGTAGTAAGGTATGCCCTGAAATATGAATAAAACATTATTTGAAAAAGTGGAAGGGAATATAGGGAATGCTAGAGAAACAGTGTGGGGTGGCAGCTGGATGATTGATTAGAACAGTAGAAAGATGAGAAGGAATGGGAACAATGGCAGAAAAGTAGATGAGCTGAAGGTCATGGGGTGCATTTTAAATATGTAGGTCTTCAGAGTCACTGGAAACATCTACAACCATACCATTCTGAATGTTCCCAATCTCTGAAACCAAACAAGATCAAGCTTGTTACTACTTGGATGGGAGAATAATTGGATATCTTTAAAGGTTTTAATGGAAATTGGGAGTGATTGGATAAGTTTAGAGATGCATCTTCAAAGGCTCCCCCAGGCTGACGTAGAGGGAATCTATATGACTCAGTGAGAGTAGTTGACAGGAAAGATGGGACATATATGGTTTCCCCATGTGCACACACTCTGTGTAAGTTTCTAAGTTGAGCACAGTAGGAAATTAACAATAACTAACAATAAAATACAGCAATAATAGCAATACACTGTAATAAAGTTGTCACCATCACTATTTCTGTATGCAGGACCATTATTAAATGAAGTAAAGCATACCAGAACACAAACCCCATCACCATGGTAGCTGGTCTGATAAGTGAGATGAAATGACTCCCAGTGACTGATGGGGCAAGTAGGAAGTACTGCTTAGGACGTGGGCGTAATGTAACCACAAACTTCTGCAATGATAAAATGCCTTAGCAAGCCATTATATGAGCAAGGAGAATTGAATTATTAGCCAGTGTCATCCTTTTCCCATTTCCATTTCTCTTTGGCCTAATTATTAGGTAAAATAAAGACTGTGCGGCTTGCCTATGACTTTTTGCTTCTTCCTTTTTGTCGGGTAGTTAAGGGAACAAATATGCAGCATCCTGGCCCATTTCTCAGGGCACACTGCAAATCCTGCCTGTTTTGTACTGACTGTTTTATCTGCTGAGTGTTTGCAAGACCAACTGCTTGTTTCCTGGAATCTCTTGAAGAGAAGCTGTGTGCTGTAGAGGAAGGAACACTCAAGCTGATACAAGATAAAACCTGACTGCTGCTTCTTGAACATTTTACCTACAAGAAGTCAGCTTGACCTGTCTTTTGCACTTTGTACATGTATGAAATAAAGAGTCCTAAGAAAGTAATGACCACTTCCTTTTCAAATTGAATTTTTTTTTGCTTCTCTCACAATATTGTACTTTAGATAAACTCTCTGAATTCCATGATTAGCTATATATGGACTGATTGAAGTAGGCACAAATGATTAACTGATTAAGAACTGTCTTCAGAGATACCACTACACAAAAGTGATGATGTCACCTCAATACAGAGAAAAAAATGGAAAAGGCTAAGCCATCTACGAAGTGATTTTTGACAAGTGAGCTTGACAACTCTAATGAGAAATGGAGCTGTCAGGCTGATATCCACTTTTGAAGGCCATGTTAAGCACGTGGGAATGTGGATCTACTTGTTTACAAGGATGGTTTGGTTATGAGTTGGGAAATAATGGCAGCATCACTGTATCCTTTCTGATTACCAGTTCCTTTGAATCATACAGTTCCCTAGGATACCATTTGAGGGATGTGATTCTATACAGGGAAAGTCTCAGGGGAGTGTGCTTCTGCAGGCCATCACTATCTCCTGCTCTGCATTACCTCAGTTATATTCAGAAACTTAACAGTATTTGGTATTTGAGGGGTAATTTCTAAATAATTTGGTCTCTGGTGTATTTAGACTCCCAAAGTCAGACCTTTAGGAAAGTGCACAAGCAAGTCTCAGAAAGGAGACAGTAGATGATCTTTGCACAGCAAGATGTTCCATTCTGAAATACAGGTTAGAGAGTCTGGTGTAGGTTGACCTCCCCGCCCCCTCTTTCTGCCTGTTGGCTTAAACTGGCAAAAAAAAAAAAATGTTGGCAGTTTTCTTCATTTGATTATTAAATTTCTTCACTAATTAACGAAATGCTGGGCTTCTCATGTGATCCTTGGCTGCTTTCCCCTGCCATGTTCATTCAAGAAAACGCCTCGGGAGGTGCTGCCCTGAACATGGAGCCAATGGACAGTCAGGCTGTGCTCCAGAGAACAGGAACAACCTTGGTTTGTAGAATCCCTAACTTGGGGAGACAAAACACATTGCTTATCCTCCTGTCAAGGTAGGATTGTGATCACGGGGCTGACCTTCCAGCATTCACCCCAGTAACTGGCCACAGGTTTGATTTTATTAATAAGACTCTTTAAGATTCCTGCTACAACGGGGCCTTGAAAAAGAAAAGTCTAAATTAAGTGACCCTCACTTATACGTACAGGGGTCCTTAGTGCTCACTGGCCCAGGTGATTGTTTTGGTTGGTGGTGGAAAAAGAAAAAAAAATGACAAAAGAGTTTGGAGGAATGTCTGAGAGAATGCCTGCTTTAGTCAATTGCATTCTTCAGTTTTGTCTTTTACGAATCTCTTTATTTTCTTATTTTATTAAACCTATTTATGTGGTCTGGCTCTAATTTTCCTTGTGAAATCTAAACCATGTTTTTAAATCTACCAGTATCAAAGGAGAAACAAGTCCTTTAGCCCATATTTGTACATGGCAAATGAATACAACTTCTGAATCCCTCAAACCAGCTTCCCAATCAAACCTGCTTTTCTCTGCATGTGGCATGTTTCATTTCATATGTCAGTTTCCCGTGAAGCAATAACTTGTGTACAACAAAGTCATGGCCATTGACTGTGTTGGGGACAGTCAACTATCAGTCATTCAAGTAAACTCTAAAGGAGATTGAGCAGGGGAGAGAATTTTTTTCACCCAAGTTTCTACCCTCAGCCTTTCCTTTTTTAAAATTTTTATTTATTTATTTTTTTGTTTTTTCAAGACAGGGTTTCTCTGTGTAGCTTTGCGCCTTTCCTGGTACTCCCTTTGGAGACCAGGCTGGCCTCGAACTCACAGAGATCCACCTGCCTCTGCCTTCCGAGTGCTAGGATTAAAGGCGTGCGCCACCACCGCCTGGCTCAGCCTTTCCTTTTGCTATACACACTCTTCTTCTATGAGAACAGTGCATTGGGTTGCAATTCCTGCAATGGTAGTTCATTTTTAAAGTGACTTCTAGAAATTGAAGTAAAACCACAGATTTCTGCAGTGAACATGGTACAAAACATGAGTGTGCTAAGCATGCCTTTTTACCTTCTGTTCCTCTGGTATTTTGTCCCAAGTTGTTTCAGAAGGGACTTACCCTTCCATGGTGGCTGACTCCTAAAGACAGTCTTCTAGAAATATGCTTTTCGTATGTACACAAACCAATCTAGCCCCTGTAATTCCTTCAGCAGACTCCTTTATCAGCCTTTTATACTCCAGGACAATGTCCCTCTACCTACTTTGTCTGGGGAAAGGTAGTAACTTCTGTAGACAGCTTTAACATCCAGACGTTTGTACTCAAATGAACCTGACTTTACTCCTATGAACCTGCTTTTCCTTCCTCACTCATTCCTTCCTGCCTACACCGCATTCAAGGCTACTGACCACATCCATGATATCTGATAAACTCTTGTGTCCGGCCCCAGTGTGATCTTATATGGTGTGGTATGGTGCAATGCCTTTTCCTTTTAGGAACTGTGAGTTGCACATCTTTGCAATGAAAGCCTTCTTTTAATGAGTTGCCTTCACTGTACTTAAATGAATCTAAGTCCTACATTTAAAGACCGTGTTACCGAAGTAATTATTACTGAACCATGTTTCTTCTATATGGCTGAGTAGAGAGGAGTATTGGATGGGGAACTTCTTCTCACTGCCTCTTACCCACTACTCTTCAGATTCCTTAAAGGACGTTAATGCCCTTGCAACAGTGAGACTGTAGGCAGTATTCTGCCACCATGATGTCCATCTGCTGACCCAAAGTAGCTAGAAATGTGACTCCATAGAAAGGGTTAGAGACCTTAGGATGAGAGTCTGGTGATGCTGTTCCATTCTGAGATTAGAGGCACCAAGAGCTCTCTGAGAGGGCTATGGGCACAAGTACTCTGGTCAAAGAACCTAGAGTCTGATGTTCAAGAACAGCAGCAAATGTGCTTATTTGGAAGCTGATTCCTCTTTGAGATTCCTACAACATCTGCTGTGTCATTAAAATGAGGCCTATTGTTTTTTTTATTTTATTATATATATATATTTTATAATTAACTTAATTTCACATATCAGCCATGGATTCCCCCATCCTCCCTCCTTCCACCTCCCAGGCCTCCCCCTAGTCCACCCCCCATTCCCACCTCCTCCAAGGCAAGGTCTCCCCTGGGGAGTCAGCCCAGCCTGGTAGACTCAGCCAAGGCAGGTCAGGTCCCCTCCTCCCTACACCAAGGCTGAGCAAAGTGTCCCAGCATAGGCCCCAGGCTCCAAAAAGTCAGCCCATGTACCAAGGACAGGTCCTAGTTCCACTGCCTGGGGGCCTCCCAAACAGTTCAAGCTAATTAACTGTCCCACTTATCCAGAGGGCCCTTGCTTGCATCATTCATTCTAGCCCTGGCTTATTGGATGTTATCATCCACATTCAATGTGTATTCTCATGACTTGGTTTGCTGAATCACATGCCATTCTCTTTTGGAAAGGCTCTCATACTCATAATCCCACCTGGAACTATGCACCACTAATTATCTAGCCTTTCCTTAATTCCATCAACTTGGCATCAAAACTTAACCATCATAAATATGATGCTGGAAAATCAGTCATTTTGTACATTCCAGAAAGTCTACTCCACTATTCTTCCAAGAGAGAAGGTTCAATTATAACCAGATTGCTATGATGGAGCTTCTTCTGTACTGTAAGTAATGTTACCATTCAGAAAGCTTAGCATCAATCCCATGTGAAAGATTTGTCACTCATGTGACTTTAGCCATTTTCTACAACATTTGAAGTTTTCTCAGTTTGGTGTCAAGGCTGCTCTGGCATCTTCTCATTTACTGTTTACCATTGGTATGATCTTGTTCCAAGGAAACATCCCATCAGTGTAACACCCTCTACTCTTCTCTATTTTCTTGGAAGACAAACATCCAGTCATGTGAACAGGCTCCCAGGTCAAAAGATACTTATTGAGCCATCCTTGCATTCCACAATTTCATTCTGTAACAAAATCCATTTCCTGCTACCTAGTGAAACATATCCTACTGTCCTTTGGGGGGAATTTTGTATTTACTTGCCAGACAGAGTGTATGTTTTTCCATTTGACATATATTGAAGCCCGACTGTCATCATTAATGTGGAGGTAATGAGCAGAGGTGAAGCTAGACTCAAGGAAGATGAGGGACTTCATGTTGATCTTCCTCCAGGGCAATCTTCTTGGAAGCTTGGATACTTGGAAGCTTGGATACTTTTCCTCTGTCAAGGAGGTTATGGTGGAGCCTAAGAATACAAGAGTGTCAGATCCATCATCCCAGATGTTGCATCCAGGCATCAAATTGTGTTTTTTCTCCTGTCACTTTCTCCTCAGATCTTCACTGAGGCATTTGGTCTCCTTATATGCTTACTTGTTAAGACCTCCTCCCCCACCAAACGTTGCACATCTTACAATGAAATCTGACATTTGGCTTTCAGCACAATCTGCCTAGTGGGTAAAGAGCGTGAAGACTTTCTAAGCATAGAGATGTCTGTCTTTCACAGCACACCTGAAGCTGAAGATTATAGCATAGGAACTACATATTTACTTTTTGCAAGGTTTTCTAAAACAGTCAATGGACTACTATGATCAGCTGATATTTACCGGAGACTTCACATTAGTCAAGATCAGTTAAGGGTTAATTTCCACCTGCAGTTCATCCTAACCAACACCTGATGAGAGTCTTTGTAATTGTAATGTTATTGAAGATTAATGACCACCTGGCTTACAGCCAGCTAAAGCATCCTTGTTGCCATAGAGCCAATAGGTGGTCCATTTCCAGAATCTCCTCTTTAAGGTATGGATTTTTTTTTATATTTCTAGTGCTGATTTTCATGGTCTTGCAATAGCCTTCAAAAGCAAAGGCTGAACCATTAGCTCACATGAAGGTGGTTTATTGGTGAAGTGATTACAGGAGACAAGAGAGGAAACAAGAGGGTCAAAATAGAAAGCAAAGAGAAACCTGTAGTACGAATCTTAAAGAGTCTTATTAATAAAAAGAAATCTGGGCTGGGTATTGGGGTGAACGCTGGAAGATCAGAGAAGCAGAACAAGCCACCTTGCCAATTCCTCAGCTGATCCTGTTTCCCCAGACCGGAAACCTCTCTGTCCTCATCCAGAATGAATCTCAGCTGAACTGCTACTCAAAAGCCTAAAAGCTTAACCAGCCAAAATGCTTCTAACTTCTGGTCCTCACGCCTTATATATCTTTCTGCTTTCTGCCTTCACTTCCTGGGATTAAAGGCTCACTTTCTGGGATTAAAGACATGTGTCACCACGCCTGGCTGTTTCCAATGTGGCCTTGAACTCACAGAGATCCAGAGGGATTTCTACCTCTGGAGTGCTAGGATTAAAGGTGTGAGTGCCACCATTTTCTAGCCTCTGTATCTAGTGCCTGTTCTGTTCTCTGACCCCAGATAAGTTTATTAGGGTGCACAATATTTTGGGGATCACAATACCACCACAGAAACCAATTAGAGTATATTACAGAGCTGATCACTTCCGAGGGCAACAGATTTAATCCCACTGAGGTCTTCAGAGAAGCTGTAGAGAATGACTGCTGAGGGGTGGGTAGTAGAGGCAACCATCAAACTTACTCTTGCCCCACTATTTCCTTTTGTTCCATAGGACATTAACTCTGTATCACTTATGCTAGTGCATGTGTGACTATGGTGAATTCCTTCATGACTCCCTGACTAAAACGTGAGTGGAGTACAAGCAGAGAGTCCAGCTCAGGTGGATGTGAAGATGCTAATTGCTGTCATAGTAATGAGAGGAAAATAGCCCACTGGATGGCAGGTTATATGTGACTCATTAGTAAAGTTGTGTTTTATATTTATATTGATCAGTACATATTCATGGTAAGCAATGAAAATTAGAATATATTCCTTTACGCTTCTTTAAGGGATCCATATTTTCAGCTCCTCATGTCCTGCAGTATTGACAATTTGTATAAATATATTAGTGTGACTTCTGTGTGTCTCTGTGCATATAGGTCAGACTATTATTCTCTAGCTTCCACACAAAGGGAACCAAAGCCCTGCATTTGAAGCTAGCATATACAATTCCAGTCTGTTCACTTGACAAATAAAGTAATACTGGTAAGTGATTACACATAATCTCAAATTAAATTTGTATCAGTTCAAGAACATATCTGTTGCCATTGGGCATCCCACATGGTCTTTGCCCCAGTATCCTATGCCACCTTTTTCAAACAGCGTAGGCTTTTTATGGCCACACATAGCAAAGTATTGACATTGCTTAACTGTAATTTGCAAATAATAAAATGAGGATTGGTGTGTTTTCCCATAATGTGATTCTTATTGAGTTCACTGAGACAATTTCTCTGGGGTCCCAGCAAGGGGAATTTGGGGAATAGGCAAATATCTATGAACAGCTGTTCTTAGCAGAAAAAAAATTCGGAGAAACTAAACTCATTCCATCTTAAAATTAAATCTTTTTTCTTCCAGGCTGTATAAACTAAGTATTCATGATGAGATGAGCAATTCCATGGGGTTTCTCCCACCAATCCAGGCATGTTAGTAATACATTAGGATCCAATCACTTGAACTTATTTGCCCATGAGCAAAAATGTATCTGAAATATGTATGATGTGTTTTTCCTCTTTGATAGTTGCTCTTTGTAAATGTCCTACTTGCAGCCCTCCTTCCAAACCCACCTCCCACGCTGTTTGAATGCTCAGCACCCTGCTACTCTGATTGTACTTCCTTGAAACATGGACTGTGTTCATGCAGCCTATGACAAGATTTTGTTAAATATTTAGGATGGAGTAAAGAAAATACTTCATTTTCTTTCACAATTCCTGACACACAATTTCAACAAGAGTGAAATGAGTGATAGGTGTAGATTTTGCAGTTCATAATGAACCATCCTGGAGTTTATGCTAATGGCATGGAAGGAGGTGAGCCCTTAGATTGCTTTGAAAGAGAAGGTGGCCATGTCAGAAAGATAAGCACTTTCTCAGAGGGTTGCATTTTTCAGTAACATGTCTCACCTCTAAAGAGAGGAAGGACTGAAGTTTAAGTCCAAACTAGTGCTTAACAATTTGATCAGCTGTAACTCTGTAATGAAACCCCACATAAAACTCCAGACAATAAGACTTGGAATCCTCTCTGGTTAATGAACGTCTTGATGTGCTTGTAGGACCCGGCACCACACAAAACCAGCAGGGCTCATTCTTGGGACCCTTCTATGGCTTGGCTTGCATGTGTGTTACATTAGACTACTCCTCATCCATAGCTTTTATTATAAAACTGAAGTTTTAAGTTTAACCATGTGAATGAGTTTGACAAGTAATTCAAGCAAACCATCTAAGTCTGAAAGAGGACTTGTAGGAACGCCTGAATTTATAACCAAGATGAGCATGATTGTGAGTGGTTTAGGGGTACCTAGACTTGTGACTTCCACGTGAAATGGAGACAACACCCTTTAATTTGTGAGCTAGACATTAACTGTAATTAACGCTGTGCAGCAGGACAGTTAGTTGGTGCCATAGAGCTGGTATCAGTTTGTCCATCATGGAGTCTACAAATTATCTAATCAGACAAAATTGTGTTCTCAAATTTGTAATAGTTAAGAAGGCTTTTGTGCTCAAAAATTCTCAGTGGAGTCAAAGCTAAATTTTCCAAAGTGATCTTAAGATTTCCAGTTAGAGCTCCTGACTTTTAGGAAAATCAGGAAAGGTTTTGGTTACTGCGACTGCGGACTATTGTTGTCCACAGGCTCCGGCTGAGGCTCCGCTGTTCTGCACATGGTTGCCAGTCACTTCCCTGGTATGAGTCATAGCTGCACAATCACCACAGTGTCTTTCTTTCTTTACACTGTTTTTAACAATTGCCAGTAATGGAGTGCGGGGGTTAGCTTTCTATTGTAACAGAAGTTAAGAACTAAAAGGGAGGAGAGTTGTCTTTTGATGTACTTCCAGGGTTTCATTCTGTAGTTGCCTTGGGCCTGTGTGATGGCAGTCCATGCAGGGAGCACATGTCAAACCAAGATACTCAAGGAGAATGGAAGCAGAGTGATCCGGGTGGGAAGCAAGTCCCTAATATTCCTTCTAAGTACTTAACTTCCTTCTGCTAGATACCAGTTCCTAAAGCAGTGTTTCTCAACTTGTAGGTCTCAACCCCTTTGGTGAGAGTCAAATGATCTTTTCACAGGGGTTACCTAAGAGCATCAGAAAACACAGATATTCATATTACAATTTATAATAGCAAAATTACAGTTATGAAGTGTCAATGAAAATAATTTTATGGTTGGAGGGTCACTACAACATGAGAAACTGTACTAAAGGGTCATAACATTAGGAAGGTTGAGAACCACGGTCCTAAAAGTTACCCCATCACTCAATAGAGCCAACCCTTAACTTAAGGCTGGTGGTCAACCCTTTAACTCAAGGCTTTTGGGGACAGTTTTAGTAATTTGTAAACATAGATAAGAACATTCTCACAGGATTACTTTCTGGGGAGTCCAAAATTGAATGATCAGTAGATTCTGTGTCTGACAAACTTTTGCTGGCCACTGCCACGGGATGCTACACTTTTCTCCTCCCTCATTTGTTAGAACAAACGCAAAAGGAGCTAGCTAGTTCTCTAGAAACAGTTTGTAGTGCTATTAATCCCAATCAGGAGGTTGGAGCTCTCAGAACTTAATGACATCTTAAAGATCCCCTTCTAATGCTATCACACCAGATGTTTGATTCTAGCATGAAGTTTGAATATAGATGTTCAAACTAGGGAAAATGGTCCTAATTTTCTTGGGGTAGTCTAGAAGGGAGGAACTTGAAATTGATAGAATTTATTGCTTTAGTGATAAGCTATTGAAAAGCTGAATGATAATTAAGTTTAAATGATGGCAATATCATTGCTATGGTTACATTAGAAAATGTGAAAATAGGTTATTTGTAATTATGAAGAAGCGTTGTAAAATTTAGTATTGGAAGTACAAAATGGGTTTTTTTTGGTGTTGAACATTTTTTAAGTGTTTATTAGCCATTTGCATCTATAGCTCTCTGCTTAGATCTATGGCACACTTTTTTTCATAAAGCTTAACGTCTTATTCAGTTTTTTGCATATTTTCAGTATTAATGCTTTGTCTAGTGGACAGTTGGACAAACTTTCTCCCACCCTGTAGGCTGTCTGTTCACTCAGTTGCCAGTTTCGTTTGCTGAACAGAAGCTTTTTAATTTCATGGACTTCTATGACTTTAAGTTATGCTCCAGAGCCACAGTAATAGCAGCTGGATGCTGAAGAAAGTAGGTATCTACATGTAGAAGAAAAAACTTAGATTCTTCTCTCTCACTTGGCACAAAAATCAGCTCCAATGAGATCGAAGTCCTCAGTGTAAACCCTGAAACCCTGAAATTGCTAGAAGAAAAGATAGATGATTCACTATAAGGTTCAGGCATAGGTGAGAACTTTCTAAATAGGATTCGAGTTACATGGAAAATAAGTTTAAAAATTAAATTGTTTGATTGTCTTGAGCCCTTTGTGGAAATGTTAAACACTAAATATAATGAAAGATAAATACTTTCATAAATTAGGCAAAGACAAAACTCAAGCATATACACAGCTTACCAAGTAGATAGTCCTATGCAGGCTTCTGGTTGAGAGAGGGAAGAGTCAAGGACAGCTGTATGTGTACATAGGGAATAAAGGGCTTTCAGTGAGTAGACAGCTGTGTAACAGTGGGCTGACTCCTCTGTACAGGTCATTTTCTCCTTTCAGAACTGAAGCTCTGCTAGCTTCAGAC
This sequence comes from Peromyscus californicus insignis, assembly GCF_007827085.1. Classification (NCBI taxonomy): domain Eukaryota; kingdom Metazoa; phylum Chordata; class Mammalia; order Rodentia; family Cricetidae; genus Peromyscus; species Peromyscus californicus. Next base: position 25,018,099 of record NW_026294606.1, on the reverse strand, counting down.
TAGCCTGTGCCTGCCCCACCATCTGCAACTGCAGCGTGGGAGTGCTTGGAGTAAGGGACTCATTCATTCATTTCTGAGGTTTATACATGAAGTCATTGTGGTTCCAACTGAAGTATAGACGGGAGCCTCTTGGACCTAATTTAGAGGATGAAATGTTTCACTTTTGAGCCAATACTATTTAAATGAGATTTTTAGATTTTCAACTGATGCTATAATGGTAAGAGGCTTTTGTGGATTGGGGGGTATACCAAAGAAACAGAACCCATGGGAACGATCTACTCTCATTAGTTGACTAGATTATGATGAAATATTTTGGACATCCTGAAATGTACCAAGAATATCTTACAATATAACTATACAAACTTGTATTTCAAGCATTAGAAGACAGTTCTTGTCTTCTGCATTTTTCTGTTTCTCTTCTGAAATTTTCATTCAAGACTAAGCGAGCAGCCTTGGTATTAAGGGAAGGTATCTCACTCTGTAGTAAAGGAGGGGTTCATTTTACATTAAATAAAATTACAAAAGGGTTCTTTATGATGGAATAAAGGCTGGGCAGGTAAATTAGCAACTCATTTGCAAGATTGGAGTTTCTTAAGTGTAGGCTTTAGGGGTGAACCAAACTCACTGTGTGTACAGGACTTACCTCGGTCTACCTCCATATGACCGAATGGGGCTTGGAATTTAATGGGACACAAAGGATGATATCTAAATTTAGGGGTGTAAATACCCGACAAGTCTTGCCAGGTCCCAACTACCTCACTCTCCCTTCTTGTTTTCATTCTAATGGTGCACATATCTCCAATAACAGGCTTTTAGATTTCACTCTGCGCAAAGTGAGGGACAGGGGGAGAGTGTGGAGCAGAGGTGACAGGAGCCAACATGCTGTAAAGTGCTTTGGCTTCCCACTGTGAGAAGACGGAGAAGAAGGCGGTAGAAGAAGAGAAGCCAGGCTGGAGCTGATTCAGAACACAGATAAAGGAGAATGGTGACAGGGTCTAAAGCCTTCCTGTTCTTAAGAACAGGAAAGGAACTCCTGTTTGTATATGGATCCCCTAAAGGACAGCCCAGGAAGTGGCAAATTGCCCTTCTCTCACCATCTGACATCCGGGAGATGACCACCAGGAGGTGGCTGAGAACTGTCACTGAGTTCCACTTACACCTGGAACCTAAACCCTGGAACAAAGGGGAAGTGACACCGAGAATCATCACAGGGACCTGAGGGGGCAAACACGGGCGCGAAAAACCCAGACCAGTATTGTATTTCTTTAGAGAAGGCCTGACCTGACTGCACCAGTGCATCTGTTGGTCCCTTGAAAGCTGCTAAGTAACTGCATTGCACGTTTGTCAGTCTCCATGCCTGCGCTGAGTGAAAGAAATCACAAAAGAATGTGAGCTCATATCGCAACTCCTCTGCCTTGTTTTCTCAGATGAGTATCACCGGCAGTTGCTTTATTGTGCTGTTTCTATTGCTGTCCTTTTCCTTGCTCTCACCTGTACACCCCCTTTTCCTTTCTGGAGAAGGAGTTTGAAACTAAAACCCCCACAGGCCTCAGTTTGCTTACCAGGTTTTTGTTTGTTTGTTTGTTTTGTTTTTAAGGTAAGACCCTGTATAAAGAAGAATTGAAATTAAATGCCACTACAGAATCTAGCTCCTGTTATAACTATTTGAAATAAGAATATATTATGACTTTTTTCCATAAACATATCTTCCTGGGGTATTGTTATGTGCAAATTGAGACAAGTAAAAAGGCAATCTTTATTTTTGTTAGTCTATCTTTTAGTTTTAAGTGTTAGAACCCAAACTTTCTTTATGTTTAACAAGAGCATTCTTTTCCTTTTCCCATCTGGGATAAGAAGAAACAGTGATCTTCAGAGGATCCCCATATCAGTCATTCTTCTGTGGCTGTGATAAAACACCATAGCTGAAAGCAACTTAAAGAACAGAAAGTTTATTTCAGCTTACAGTTCCAGAGGCGTCTGCATGTTGAGGAAGACTTGGCAGCAAGAGGCCAGAGCAGGCAGCTGACTTATCACATTTCAACTGCACACGGGAAGAGAGAGAGCAGGAAGTGTAAGTGGGCTCCACACCTCCCTCAGCTCCCTTCCCAGTGGCATGCTTCCTCCAGAGAGCCTGTGTCTTCTAAAGGTTTGATTACTTACCCAAACAGCACCACTGACTGGGGACCAGTTGTTCACACACATTAGCCTGTATGGGACATTTCTCAATCAAACCACCGCAACCCCTGAATCTTTATGCTCCCAAAGCTCTGCTGATCTTCTTCATAGTGCATGTTTTCAGTGGCCTCAGTGCACAGTGATCTCACCTTGTTCATACTTTATTACAGTGTGTAACCCCCAAATTCTCTAATAAAGCAGATTCTCAAACTTAGAAAAAAGTTGAACTTGTGACCTGCTGTTCCCGTTCCTTCGTTGAAAGAGATTTCAATCAAGAGTAAACACAGACAATCTGAACTTCTGCTACCTCATTCCAGTGCTGTTTTAATGAAATCTTTCAAAATGATGTCTCGTAAAACTCGGATTGATTACTAATGTCTTATGAATCATACCACTGAAAAATCAATTCATGTTTGCACTCATGAATATTTCATTGTTAATAGTCTCTATTCCACTGTGTTAAATTTGGGTGTCCAAAATTACTTCTCCAGTAAATATTCTGTAATCACTGTGTCACAAAGCTTGATCCTTGTATCATGGGCTTATGTTGAGTTGGAAAACCCCACAGGCTGTGTTCATATCAAAGATATTTATTTTCTATTCCTTCTTTCTTTCTTTTGCTTTTTTAAAAGATAGGGTTCATAATACAGCTCAGGGTGTCTTAGAACTCACTACATAACCTAAGGTGGCTTCAAATTTGAGAAAATACCCTGGATCCATTTCCTTAGTGCTGTTTCTGTAACTATGGGTTACCTCGCCAGGTCTGTCAAATAATTTTGTGAGGTTCAAAAAAGGGCTTTAAAATCAACTTCAAACTAATCTAAAGTAGCATTCAACAGTATTTAATGTGCATTCATGTATTCTACAGTACAAGTTAAAAATTAAATCTTCATTCATGAGACAAATTTTATGTAAATATCTATAAAATAATATGAGAGAATTAAACAATACTCTCTATTTTTATGCTTAGTAAATTCCATTAGTTAATGGAGTTTATCCTGGTATTTTCTGGAGCAATGAAGAATTTATCAAAAATAAACAAAATAAAGAAAAATAGATTGTGAAATATATGGCATTTAAAAACTGAACATACCTCATCAGAAGGTAAAAATGAAATTAGTATTTGGAGTGGGTGAAGGCCAGAGGATAAAATGCTAACTCTACTTGCATATGAGTGTCTATGCATTTCTTTCTAACTGCAACATGTCCTATCCATGCATTTATGAGGTCCACTGGGAAACAAAGAAATACAATTCTAGTTAGCTTATTTACTTTTTGACAGCCTTAAGAACTTTATTTGAAGTTTCCATCATGCAACACCCATTATTTGATTAGGAATGCATTAGCAGAGCAAACATTTCTGTAAAAATAAATATAAATCTGATTATATTGGTGGGCTTAAGAAAGCACTTAAATTCTTAGACTAAAACCTAATGTTTGGTTTTCTTTCTGTTTCCTTTTCTAGTATCAGTCCCCTAAGAACACTTGACTTGTATCTAGGATTTATATTGAAGAAGGAATTCCAATTCAATTCAGAAGCCTCATAAATACCTCAGTGGAGCAAGATATTTAATATTCTCTGTGAAATTTCATTTTTCCTTTATATAGAAAGATAAATTTGTTTTCACAATACCTGAGGGCCACACTTTCAGCATTTTTTTTTTTTTTGCAACAGTGATGGATGCCTACTGACCCAGTTGCATCAGATCATTTATATTTTTACTCATTGAAAATGCTTATTTTTGTCCACAGTGTTTGGGCAGTATATTAATCGCTAGTGACATAAAAAGTAAAAGGAAGATCTTGCCCTCAAGAATGTGAAAGTCTAACAGAAGAATACTGAATATTGATGCACAAGAAAGAAATAGTAGTTCTTATGATATGACGTGATATTTACGAGCAAAATTCTATAGGAGCACACTGGAGACAACTACAAAGGGCAGAGTATGAAGGCAGAAACTGTTATTTAATCCATTTTCAATGATGAGCTGAACACACCAGAGTGACAGCTAGGAAGCTCAGGGAACTTTAGACTTTACAGGAAGGTGAACAGTTCATTCCTGAGGATTAAGAATAGAACTGAAGTCTTGGGATGTGGCATTAAGCATAGTCAAGGCCCTTGGTTTGATCCCAAACAACAAAAGGTTGGAGGATAAGAATTTAGAGAAATAAAGACATGGGATAAAGTCTTAAGTTCTATACCACTAGATTTGTGGTAAATCATGGAGATCAACTCAAGAAGTGTGAGATTAAGGACGGGAAGCTGTTTTCACACAGGAAAGAAAAAAAATAAAGTTTTGACCCAAGTGATAGTACGGATTAGTGAAAGGAACATGAAAGTTGTGAGAACAAGATGTTGCCTTGAATCAAATGTTCTTGCTGGGTAATTCAGGAGTGGGGTGACCCAGGTCAGGATTAAAAAATCTGTTCATTGGCTTTAACTGGAGGAATTTTCATGAACATAGAGCTTCAATAAATGAATAATTGGGTTATGAAGTAGACAAGTAAAAAAGTATAGGGGCACTTTTATTTACAATCAAGAATAGAAAATAATAATGTAGTCATTGTATGGATAAAGTAGTATAAAATCAGAGGAAATATCAGGGAGAAATTTTGGGGCATTATGACAGCTAAAAGTTATCTTTTCTTAATATGTAATAAAATACATTAAAATACAATTGCTGTTATAAGGACCGGCTAGAGGTATACCTTAGTGTAAAGAATCATTGCACAAGGCCCTAGGTTCAATCTCCAGTGCTTTATAACTAACTAACTAACTAACTAACCAGATAAATAAATAATAAATAAATAAACAAACCAACAAACAAATAAATAAGACTGTACTATGAAAAGTAAAGAAAGAAACTCTTGCATGTATATTAAATTCAGAAAGTAGCAAACATATTAATTAAAAATGCAAGAAAAGGGTGTCTGAGAGATGACTCATCAGGTAAAAGTACTGCCCCATAAACTTCATGACCTGAGTTCAAGCCCTTGAATCCATGATGAAGGAAAGAACTGATGCCTAAAAATTGTCCTTTGACCTCTACATTCCTACAATGACATGCAGACCCTGAGACTAACACACACACACACACACACACACACACACACACACACACACACACACACACACAAATATTAATAATAATAATAACAATAATAATAATAATAATAAATTTTTGAAAGAAATGAAAGCAAGAACAGGCTTTGAATAGGCAACATCCCTACTGTCCCCATTACTAACAGAGACAAGCAGGGAAATGCAAAACTTCTAGGGAACTATCAATCAAATTACCTGACAAAATGCCCCAAGCAAGCAGGGGAAAAGAAGAAATTCAATTAAAAAAAAAAAACACCTTTAAGTTACCTTCAATGTCTTTACTTAAATCTTAAATGCAAAATAGTACTGACAAGGAAATCATCGCCATGGGATTCACCTTCCAACTAAGACAGATTTGGAATTATACCAGAGAACTGAATGTTCCCATTCATCAACACCCCAAGACATTTACCTTGAAAATGGAGGGAAAAATACGAACATGAGAGGTGTGGAGATCCTGAAAGCATTTTTTCTACAAAGAAAAGTTACAGACAGGTAAAAAGGCAGACCATGAAATGGAGACATTATGTTATTTACTTTTTTGTCATGTCAGTTTAACCGGGGTTGCTTACAAGAACATTGGTGAAAAGTTGTTTACAGAAGCATGGGCATCTCACCAGTGGCTCCACCATTGAAGAAAATCTCTCTTTTCTTCAGCAACCATTAACTACCTATAGATACTCAGGGATTAGTAAAGCCTCATGATCCCTCGCTTCTCTATAATATAGCAGAAAAATAGAATGTTGATGAGTCCAGTCATGTGTATATTTTGTGCTGATAATCACAGCTCCTAAGAGATCAAGAGTACAAAGGTGCTGTGGGATGATCCTTTTGTATGCTGTGAATATATATTACTTTGTGGGATGATCCTTCTGTACACTGTGAATATGTATTACTTTCATTGGTTAATAATAAAGCTGTTTGGCCTATGGCAAGGCAGGATAAGGTGGAATAATCAAACTGCAGACTGAGATGAAGAAGGTGGAGTTGAGAGAGACACTCGAACAGGATACCCAAGAAGCAAGATGCCAGAGCATGGTTAAAGCCACAGCCATGTGGTAATACATAGATGAATATAAATGAGTTAAATTAAATGTAAGAGCTAGTTAATAATAAGTCTGAACTATGGGCCAAACATTTATAATTAATGTAAGCCTCTATATGGCAATTTGGGATGTGGCTGCCAGGTATTTGGGAACAGGCAGTCAGAACAGAAAATTCCTCCTCCATTTATAGATGGCACCCAATATGGGGCATATACATCTGCATAAAGCCTGAGAAAGCTTTAAAAAAGGGGTTCTAGATACACAAAAAACAGAGCCAAGAGCAGCTTCATAGTTCATGTCTCTCATGCTTGCCATAGAACAGAGATACATCCCCTGGCTGAGGTGTGCTGGCTTGAGCTGCAGCATGGCAGATTCCCACAGTCTCATAGGGGCTGCAGTAAAAGTGCATGCTGCATGGCAAGTTTAGGGGTTTTGCTCATACAGACAAAAAGGATTAAAAATAAACAGTAAGGACAGGTTCAGACAAAAAGACCTCTAAACGGGTCATAGTATGTTTAGAAAATATGCATAGGCTTGGGAGAGAAAAGAGAAAGAACAGAAAGTCATAGATTAAAAAAATGATTTAAAAATAATGGTAAAGTCCTTAAAAAAGGAGTAAAGTAATAATAAAAATAGAATGATCCACATAAAGACAGAAAATACACAGAGTCTGGATTCTATATTTAACTGTGTTGTCTTTAGATTTTTTTTGGACTGTTAATGGGCAAATTATAACTGCTGAGAGACATTTGATTGTGAAAGCTCTAAATTAAACAAACATATATTTTAAAATTATCTTGACTTCAAAATTTAAGTCAAAAGATATACTACTTTGGGGGAGAGGTTATGCTTTTGTTTCCACAGGAAATGAGAGGCTATGGATTTATTTGGGGTTAAGGAAAATCAGGTTTGATTGAGGAAGACCCCCTGAAATCCTGACTACAAACATGAGAAAATAAACCTAAAGTAATTTCAAACCATGTAACATATATTTTTCCTACTCAAACATGTTGTAGACTTTTATTTTAAGGTGGGTTACTTTTGTTTATGTTGTGTTTGTTTATCTCTGTGAAACTGTGTTACTTTGCCTGTCTAAAACACCTGATAGTCTAATAAAGAGCTGATGGCCAGTAGTGAGGCAGGAGAGAGAAATAGGCAGGACTGGCAACCACTGAGGATAGATAGAAGAAGAAATCTGGGAGGAGGGGAAGAAAAGAGATGGAGGAGTGGAGGGGGAAAGTAGCCAGAGAAGGAAGATGACTCCAGGGGTCAGCCACCAGGTACACAGCAAACCATGGAGTAAGAGTAAGATTTAGAGAAGAGAATGGGAAAAGCCCAGAGGCAAAAGGTCAATGGGATAATTTAAGATAAGTAAAGCTGGATAGAAACTAAGCCAAGCTAAGGCCAGGCATTCATAATTAAGACTAAGCCTCCATGTGTGATTTATTTGGGAGCTGTGTGGTGGGCCCCCCAAAATGAATAAAATACCAACAACAACATTTTGGCACCCAACATGGGACTTATATTTCCATGTAGTGCCTGAGAAAACTGAAAAAAAAAATGAAAGTAAAAGGACACAGTTCCTTTAAGAGGTACAACTGCTCAGTTGCAGGCCCAGTGGCTAAATAAAAAGGGTAAGCTAAGTAAAAAATGTCTGTGACAGCTTAGGTACCAGTTTCCATAGCTAGGAAGGTTTGATGTAGTTTTTAGTCACCTAACTCAAACTGGGAAGGAGTTTTAGCTTAACTTTCATGACCTGAGAAGTGGACTGAAGCTAAAGCCATCCTAGAATGCTAAAGAATAGGAAAGAGTAATCGTGTTTGTAGTGCAAAGTGAAAGGGAATGTCCTGCTAAGTGATCCAAGAAAAAACAGGAAGTAGGGTGGTAAAGTAGGAACATGGCAAACAAAGATGGAGATAGGCATGGTGGTGCAGGCCTGTAGCCCTACAACTTAGGAAGCTGAGACAGGAAGATTGTGAAGTCAGGGCCAGTTTTGGCTACATAGTGAGTTTCCAAGCTAGCCTCTGATACATAATGAGGCCTGTCTTACAACAAAATACAATAAAATAATAGCACACAGCAATGCAGCACTAAAGGACAAACGGTAGGGCCTTTCTGACATGATGAAGACTTCAGTTTTTCACTTTCTTTGAGGCATGGAGGGCCTTTGTGTAAACAGGTGGAGTTTTCTGTCCTAACCACCTGTTCCCAAATACCCAGGAACTGCTTCCCAAATTACCACATAGAAGCTTATATTAATTATAAATGCTTGGCCTATGCTCAGGCTTATTACCAACTAGCTCTTACATTTAATTTAACTCATTTTTATTCATCTATGTATTGCCACACAGCCATGGCTTTACCAGTCCTCTGGCATCTTGCTTTTGGGGCACCCCACTCACATATCTTTCAACTCCACCCCTCTTGATCCGAGTCCTCAGTTTGTTTGTTCTACCTTATCCTGCCTTGCCATAGGCCAAACAGCTTTATTATTAACCAATGAATGTAATGCATATTCGCAGCATACAGATGGATCATCCACAGCACTTCCCCTTTTTTGTCTAATTAACAAGGAAAGTTTTAACTTTAACATAGTAAAATTACATATAACAAAATAGTTATTAAGTAAGAATTACAGCTACAATATCCAGTCTATTTGTATTTGGCAAAATTAAAAAACATTCTATCATCTATCTTATCTTTGTGAGTCCAAAGTTTTGTATCTAATTTATCTTTTATCATAACTAAGGAAAAACTACAATTGTAGCTCTCTAGTCTTCAGCTCTATCAAAGACCATAGAAGGATGAAATGTTACCTAATGACAGGGACACCAGGCTGCCTGGACAGTCACCCAAAGTTCCTCCATAATGTTGGGGCACCCAACTTTCACCTACAGGCCTAGCATATCTGATAGACTTTCCTCTGAAGCAGGAAATTTTGAAGGACTGTCTTACCTTGTCTTGGCAAAGTTCGACAGTTCCCTTTTTTGCATCCTGTTGGTCCAGTTTGGAGAGTATCTGTTAGCAATTGAGGCAAGGGCAGTTTCTTTGCCCACATGGCTAGCTTTTGCCATACAGAAAACAAACTCCATGTGGAGTTTCTTTGATACCCATCATCTTCTCTGAAGTAGATTGGTGCTGCCAGGAGCAGACACGTCTCACTGTCATGAAAACCTTAGGTTATTAAAAATATTAAATGCCATATTCTGTAGGTCTTTGAAGAGTTTCAAGACCATCTATCCAAATATATCTGCATATGACCTTGAAAATATACCTAACATGACTATAAGTTTGACTATTATAGATGACTATTAATCTGTATTTTTAATTATACTTTACAATTTTACATGAGTTGCATAAACATAATATCTTAAACAAGAATGGAAATTTACATCTAACAAAATTAACTTTAAATTTGTATCAATAAACCAAAATCCCTATTTCTGATGATTTCCTGTAACTGTATAAATAGTGAAGTTAATTCTGTATTAGCAGGAATAAATTCAGCAGTTTCAATATGTAAAACAACTCTCTCTGCTTATTGAGAGTCAGTGACTATATTGAGGAGTTCCTTGAAGTCCATTAGTACCATAAGAATGGTATACAGTTCTGTCTTTTGTACAGAATTGTAGGAGCTTTGGACCACTTTACTTAAGTCTCCTGGTTTGTATCCTACTTTCCCTGATTTATTTGCATCAGTATAGAATGTGGGGACTCCAGAAATTGGCTTTTGTCATACAGTGTGAGGAAGGACCCATTCAGTTCTTTTTATGAATTCTATTCTCTTGCTTTTGGGATAACAATTTTTAATCCCCCCCCAAAAAAAAAGTTACTGCAGGCTCTTTGCCAGTATTTATTATCTTTCTATAAAGAAGAAATCTCCTCCTTAGTTAAGGGTACTACAATTTCTGCTGGATCCATTTCTGCTAATTAATGAAATCTTAATTTTCCTTTCAGAATCAAATCAGAAATGTTTTCCACATAAGTTTTTAATTTCTTACTTGGTTTACAGAGTAGAAATATCCATTCCAATATAATATCTTACCTCTGCATCAAAATCCCTGTGGGAAATTGTCTAGAAGGAAATATTTCTAGAGTGCAGTTAAGTTCTGGATTCACATGATCCACATGTGCTTCTTATATTTTCTTTTCTACTAGAGCCAATATCTTCTCAGCTTCAACTGATAATTCTCTTGGACTATTTAAGTCCTTGTCCACTTTTAGGATATTAGACAAATTTACTAACCCATCTTTAGGTATTCCAATGATAACCTGTAAGTTGTAAATGCTTCCTAGCAATTTTTGAAAATCATTAAGAGTCTGCAATCCATCTTTCCTGAGTTGTACCTTCTGGGGTCTATTTTTTGTGATATCTATCTTATATTGTAATAATTAATAGAATTTCCTCTTTGCATTTTTTCAAAAGCGAGGCAAAACTTTCTTTACTTCTCCAAACATGCTTTCTAAGGTATCTAACTTTGGACCAGCTAATAAGATATCATCAGTATAATGATAAATTATAGATTGTGGAAATTCTGCACAAATTATTTCCAATGGTTTTTGCATAAAATATTGGCACAGGGTAGGGCTATTTAACATTTCCTATGAGAGGATGTTCCATTGATATCTCTTGACTGGATGAGAATTATTAGGAACTGTGAAGGCAAATTTTTCTCTATCCTTTTCTTGTAAAAGTATGGTAAAGAAACAGTCTTTTAAGTCAATAACTATAACAGGCCATTCTTTGAGTAACAGAGAGGGCAAGAGCATCCCATTCTGTAGAGATCCCATAGGCTGAATTGCTTTATTAATGGTTCTCAGATCTGTCAGTATTCTCCAATTTCCAGACTTCTTTTTAATAACAAATACAGAAGAATTCCAAGGGCTGGTAGATTCTTCAATGTGTTGAGCATTTAACTGCTCTTGAACCAGCTGTTCTAAAGTTTGTGTTTTTTCTTTAGGCTATTGTCCAACCCAGGCAGTTTTATCAGTTAGCCATTTTAAGTGTAGGGCTGTTGGTACTTCTGAGAGTTCAATGGCAGTTTTGCTTTTTTTATGTACAGCCTGAATGGTTGGTTGCTGTTTTTTTTTTTTTTTTTTTTTTTTTTTTTTTTTTTTTTTTTATAGTATCTTATAATGTTATTCTTAGAAACATCTAGGTATTTAATTATTCTGGGTATTCCATGGAGGTGGGGCTGGGGGTGGGGATGCGGGGGGCAGGCTCAGCCTGCCACAGAGGTGCGGGCCAGACTCAGCTGCTCCCTGACTCTCACACTCGCACATACTAGGTCTCTCAAAATAGGAAATGGATGGCCACAGCACATGTGGGACCCAAACTTGCGACCTGGGTGGGGGGATAGAGCTGTATGTGTGAGGTTAGAGTGCAGGAATCTGTACTGCCCCTGGAACTAGCAGAGTGTGCTGGGCAGCAGATTGCACTGGCTGATCACAGAGCCTGTGGGCAGGAATTCATGGAAGGTATTTGGGTGGGTAAAAGACTGCAAATGGCTAATCCATGTGCCCATGTGGGGGCATTGGGAGCCAGATAAAGGAATAAATATTGCTAGCAATCCATGGAGTCTGTTTAATGAGCAAAGGAATTTATTTGGGGGTTAACACACAAGACAGAATAAAGGAATTTGTCACAGGATCCTGGAAGGGTGAGGCATGGTCCAGCACTGTTCTCTGACAAGATCTGCCCTGGTCCATCCCCAGCATCCATAACTATGAGGTAGCAAAGAGAAAGCTATGTACTTGCATCCCAGATCTTAAGGGCCCTGATGTATATAAGCCTAAGAGCTTCACTTTCATTAAAATTGCATAAAATGATTTTGCTTCACCTATCCTTCAATCACTGTGTAACTTGTTAAAGGTTTCAGTGCTCCCCATTGATGCCAAATGTTGCATAGTTTCTCTATAGCATCAATTTTACCCCAGCATATAATACCTTTACTGATTCATTGGCTAATTGGGCCTTGAAGGTTGTGTTCCCTTACCATAAAGTGTAGGCAGTGTGAAAACACAAATATTTATCAGAATATTTAGTTGATTTTTAATAGAAGTTAGAACAGTGATGATGTGGATTAAGTACTCACTAAATACCTGTAGAATCCGTGGAGTTAAAGAATTCATGAGGGGACTGAGATACACGATTACATTTTAAAATACAAATATCGGGGAAACAGCAAAACAGAGCAACACAAACATTCAAATTGATACAGAAAGTGAAAAATATGAAAGGAAAATTTACAAAATTGCACATGGGAATCTTTAAGGTAACATTATCCTGAGCAACAGGGGTGGAATCAATATTTGGACAAATTGTAATTGATATCATGCCAAGAGTGATATGGTATCTATGTGCACATTCAGGGTAGGCTGATGCTTAGCAAGCTAGATAAGAGAGCAACAGCTGGTTTCATTATCCAAACACTGCTGAAAACTAGTTGGAGAAAAGGAGTAACAGCAGTTCTAGGCATGAACATTACCACCAAGTAGAAAAGCAACCATTTAACCATGAATGAAGCAGGAGAAAGCCTAAACAGGAAGACAGGAAAGTTCTCAGTGTGTATTCAATTAAAATGAACCTCAAGTGTCAGCCCAGACCCTGGGAATCCATGTGGCCTCTGATGTCAACACAGACCATGGACATCAACTCAGACCCTGGCTGCAGTAGGAGCAGGGACCCCAGACATGGTCTTCAGCATCTGGGCCTGGATGTCACCAGTACTCCAGGCAGCAGTGTAGGCCACTTGGATCTACATGACCTCAGTGGCAGTGTGGCCCTGAGACACAAACATGGCCCCCAGTGGTGGCCCAGACTGCCTGGCATCCACACGGCCTTCAATGGTATCAGGAGCCATGAACATCAACACAGACACTGGCTGCTCTAGGGCCAAGGACCTAGATATGGCCCTTGGCAGCAGCTTAGGCCCAGGTGCCACCATAGCCCCTGTGGCAGCATAGGCCACTCAGATCAGCCTGGCCCCAGTAGCAGCATGGCTCTGGGACACCAACATAGACTCAGGTGGATATCCAGGCCCTGGGTATCCTCTTGGTCTTCAGTGGTAACTAAAGCCATGGACATCAATGCAGACCCTGGCTGCTCCCTAGGGCCATGGACCTAGACATAGCCCTTGGCAGCAGCTCAGGCCCTGATATCATCATGGCCCCTGAATAGCAATGGGAGCCACTCAGCCTTGCATGGCCCCAGTGGTGACATGGCCTTCAGACACCAACAGGACCTCAGGTGGCAGTCCAGACCCAGAACCTGGATATCCATGTAGCCTTTGATGGTAACATGGGCCATGGAGATGCCAGAGATCAGAGGCCTTGAACCAGACCAACAACTTACTACAATGAACATTTTTAAGTAAGGCAGAGTGGATAAACAGGGATTTTAAATAAAGAATACACAACTTTAGAAAATATTTTGAATAAATGGCAAGGAAAACAGAATTTCAAGACCTGGGGAAATGCATGTTACAACACATAGAGATTTGAAGCCTTCCAATCACGTTTTTAAAAAAATGGGTGGTTTAAAAACAGCTATCCAATCTACCATCTAAGCAGAAGAACAGAAAAAGAATGCACACCACATCCCTGAAAACAAAAATAAGATAATAGAATAATAAAGTCCAAGAAGGAATGTATGTTAGTAAGTTTCCCATCACTGTGACAAGATTTACTTTCTTTCAAATCTCAGGGATTTTCATTTTCAGGCTACTTAGTTCTTCTTTATTTACATATTGGTGAGAGTTTGGATAGTCTTATGAGAATAACCTATAACAATAATTTCATGAATACGATCTCTCTCCAGAGTCAAGGAAGACTTATGCAGACACATTGCAGCAGATCCCACTGGTGAGAGCACCTGCATCTCATTAGGAACTAGAGAGGCTGCTGCTGTGGGATGTTCTGTATGGCAAATGTATTGCTGATTAGTCAACAAATAAAACACTGATTGGCCATTGGCTAGGCAGGAAGTGTAGGCGGGACAAGGAGGAGAATAAAGCTGGGAAGTGGAAGGCTGAGTCAGAGAGACACTGCCAGCCGCCACGATGACAAACAGCATGTGAAGATGCCGGTAAGCCACGAGCCATGTGGCAAGGTATAGATTAATGGAAATGGATTAATTTAAGCTGTAAGAGCAGTTAGCAAGAAACCTGCCATGGCCATACAGTTTGTAACCAATATAAGTCTCTGTTTACTTGGTCGGGTCTGAGCGACTGTGGGACTAGCAGGTGAGAGAGATTTGCCCTGACTGTGGGCCAGGCAGGAAAACTCCAGCTACAGGCTGCAACCTCTGACTTGAGCTCACTGCTGAAGACAATGAGCTTACTGAAAAGAAGCTATTTGTTGTCTTTATTGTACCTGCTTATTATGAAGATGCAAGTTGTTATAAAGAATGACTTACATATCCAAAGTAGTATGCTGCCTTAGACACATGGGTGCTGACCATGACATCGATGTGATATGACGTGCATTCCTTTAGTGTCAGTGGTTGGACATTCTATAAAAAACCCAGAATTTAAGTCAGTGCAGTGTGGTAAAGGTTTGGTTCTTTCTCTGCACGTTAATATTTTGAAGCAGTTAGGGCAAGTTTTCACACACAGGCCTTGGTTGAAGATACAGCTCAAAGGGACAGAGCTTGCTTTCAACACTGCAAGGACAGAAACACCACGAACACAAACATGTGGGTGTGTGTGTGCTCATATACGCATAGACAAACACATACGTACACATATGGAACCTCCATAAAAGGCGTCATCTTAAGAAAAAGAAAAGCCAAAAAGCACACACAAAGATAACCATGCACCAGAGCTAAATTAGTGGCTTCTTAAGCTACTAGAAATTTCTAGAACCGCTAGCTATATTTAGCTACCTGAAAAAGTCCCAAGTAAGGATGAATTCCTCTGCCAAGCAGTCTCTCCCCTCATATTAAAATGGGTAATTAATAAAGAAGGATGAAGCTTAGATCCAAGACTCTTGTTGTGATAGGAGTGCTCACTATTAAAACAAAACTCCTGTGAATTTATATCCATATAGAAAACAAAGATAGGTTCATGGAGTGTCCCATGCAGATCTTTTGTTGCTTTTGTTACTAATACTTAGTTAAAAAAAAAACCACCAGATTTCAGTGGCCTGCCATAAACCCCATTTCCCCATATGCTCTATTATGTTTAATGTACCATATTGCAGAACACATTGTTATCAGTGCTGTGCATATGGAATCATAGCAGGGACACCTCTGTAGAGTATATGTTCCATATTCTCTTGATAACCCACCCTGAAATATGGACTTGAAAACAGTCTTGCTTCTAGGGCATCTAATAAAACCTGTCCAGCTGAGTAGGACATAGGTACAAACGTCCAGGTGCCACAAAGCAGGGTACAAAAGTGAATTCATTTGATGGCACAGTTAGGCTTTGACAACTTCTCTGCAGGCTTGAGCAATGAAAAAAATCTAATAAGATGAAACTCAACAGAGGCACATTCTAGATTCACCATTTGAGGCAGTTAGACAGAAGGACAGGCAGACATTTGGTAATAACATAATTTTAATACACTTTCAAGTTTTATTGTCAGGAAATAGTAACGAGACATAAAACTTTGTCAGGACACATCACCAGAGAACTGCTTACAACAGTTGGAAAGCATACTGTCTACAAGGAACAATCAGGCACTTGGTAAACACATTAGGGTGCAACCATGAAATGGTTTGGTCAGGAGCCATTGAAAATGGCCCTAGAAGAATACTTACTGGTATAAATAAACACGTTTTTAGGACATATGCAAATAATTTGATGGTAAAAATAACAGAAATGATTGCAGTTTTGGTACATATATATGATTATCTGTTCATGCATATGTAATATACAAGTTCACTTGTAATATATGTGTAACAAAAGACAAGATCTTCAAGAAAGTACTTGAAAGTGGAATTAGTCTTATTCCTGAGAAAGGGATATATAGCCATCTATTTTGTTTCTCATTTACCATGCTTCCCCACTTTCCCTATGGACAACCAAATTTGCTTTTGTGATAGAAGTACACATGCTGTGATTCTTTATTTTGATTCAAACAAATGAATTTTAGGAAATCTTACTGTTTTCAGAATCAGAGGTTCCTTCTGAGTTATCACTCAGCCAATGGTGTGTCCTGTGCACAAGCTGGGGGGACTCTGGATGATCACACGCAGCTCTGGTGTCTTAAGGCCAGCGGACCTTCTTCAGCCCAGTACTTCCTCTTCTTGCTGAGTCAGCAGCCTTACTCTCCACCCCCTCCCCTTTCTGAGCTGTGTCACTTCATCCCCAAAAGTTTGCATCTTTACTGTTTATAAATTATAAGTCTGATTATAATTTTCAAGCTGTGAGATTATTGATGAATTCACAGCTCTCAGTAAACTCTGCTAGAGGTTTTGGCTGTTTGTTTTGGGTTTTTTCAGTCTCACATACCATGTATTTCCCAGGATTTACAAGTGAGGTCTAGCTATAACAACCCTGGCTTTTGATATGAAGTTAAACAATAGCTCTGTAAAACCTTCTTTTCCTAAGAAACATTCCAATCCTTTAGAGTGTGGACCCAGGTAGAGTCTATTTAAGTGCATATTTTTCAGGGAGCATTTTAATGCTATGCACATCCTCATGGGCTGTGCAAGTATCATCAGGAGTGTTTGAATACAAGACAGTGCTGAAAGCTTAATGTTGTGTCACTATTTTGAGGTTTACATAGTTGAGGCCATGTAATATTGTAAATATAAGTGCTACATGGGATGTGCCTTCTAGATTTGTTCATTCACTCTTTCCTTGCTGTCAGGGGTTCTCAAAATTAAACTAGAACAAAATTTGTAGCTTAAATAGTGATGAGATAAAAATACCTGGTTCAAAGTTTTAGTCACCCTACTTCTCTTTGTGATTCTTTGGGGCTCATGCAATCCTACTACTGTTTGTATTCTTATTAAATGATGTTTCAAATGCTTTATTATTTATATAATCACAATTAACAAGGGTCAGTATTACTTCAAGCTTTACTGGGACGCAAGTTATGCTTTAAGGCGTTTGTTTCAAGGAGTGTGGGATGAAGCCTGACAATGGGCGTTTGTACCAACCTCAAATAATGCCAATACTGTTGGTTAGCTAACTGTATTGTTGAGCAGCAAAAATATGGATCAAGCTTCCAGATGTCTCCTAGCCATTGTCTCTTTATGTTGCTCCTCTTCCTTGTAATTTCTAAAGACCTTGTCTCCATTAAACGTATCTGCTGGTGACAACCAACGTTGATACCCAAGAGTTAATCATCTTAGATAAGACGTACACATCTTACAAGACTCCACTGGAGATGCTTTAGCTCAAAGAAGACGGGTAAATGGTAGACATTCTATCACAGAAGCTGTCTATTTGAATATCTAGGACTTTCAATATATCTCACACCATCCATTACCAGGTGTCAGTGCACCAGACTGTGAACCACAATCTGTCTTTTTGTTTTTAAAAGACTAATAAAGGTGAAGTCATAGCTATAAATAAACCAAGGCAGCTAAAAATGCAGTGCATGCACACACACACACACACACACACACACACACACACACACACACACACACTGCGGACACATTTTCTCTAGCCAACTACAGATAAAATTGGTCTCTCCCACAACTTCTTGCATCAGGATATGTAACAGATGTCAACCAAAGTGACAGGGCTTAGCAAGAAATTCGTGAGTTAAAAGGGCAGATGTCATTTTCCAGTGACATGGTTGCTGCGATCCCCTGTCTCTCTTTGTTTATTCTTCACTCACTCTATACGGCAGCTGCTCATCTATTTAGTCTTGGATAGGACATAAAAATGCAAGTCAGATCTCAAATTTAGTTTGTCGTTTGCCTTTTTGAAAGATGTGATTTATGTTTATAATAAAGTATTTGAAATGTCACTTAATAGGAAAACAAATGGCAGCAGGACTCCCATAAGCCTTAAAAAAAGGAAAGAAAAGGAAGAAGGGGGTTGAAACTTCAAATTAGACATTTTTATCTCACCACTCTTTGAGTTACATATTTCTGTTCTAATTTGTAAAAATTATCTCTCTTGATCAATCTTTTCCATTCTTTTTTTTCTGAGAAAATTCATTAGCTGGGTTAATGATGACACAAAAGTTTAATATATGCATTAAACATTTAAGTTTTAATATGTTAACATGTCATAGGATGTGAATAATAACAATGTTTTATATATGAAGTGAAAACATATTTTATGTTAGAAATAGTTATAATGCCAAGAAAGTGACTTATATCCATAACAATTTCATTTAAATATTGCTTTAGCTCCCCATCTATCTCAGATGCAATTTTATGGTCCTTTTAAAAAATTCATTTCAGTGTGACCTCTTTGAGGCTGAAACTTAGTGCCTCTAGCCTACATATCCAGCTGTGTTTGAGCTTGTCCTATTCAATTACCTTTTAACATGCAGAGAGAAGCCAGCACCCAGGTTCGAGCTGCATTTCCCATTCAGAAACTCTTCAAGAATTACAACTTTGGCTCAGTTTCAGTGCAATAAGAAGGAAGGGCAAAAAGGAATCTATCAACCTGCTTGGCTGATAGATCCCAGGGGTAGCTTTTAATATCCCAAGTCTGGGCTCATACCTGGCCCTAGAATGGACTTCAGTGACTTTATTCTGAAAAGCAGAAATAGATGATTAAAGGGAACCTTGGAATATTTGTATGGTTCATAGACTATGGAACAGAGAAGGAGACAGTTGGGTCAGGAAATAATAGATAATATTGAATGGAATGGTGGAGTCTTCTTTTCTTCATGGATTTTAATTTGATGGGTATGTTAAGAATCGAATTAGTGTACTAGGGGAAGTGGAGGGCAATAATTAATTATTCTTCTCTGTGAGGATGAAATGACAAAACAAGGAGTTATGACTACAATGTTTTAAAAGATTACAAATTTTAAGTCAGATATTGATATTACAAGACACCGTTCCTAAGCCAGATTTGGAGATGAAGGCACATGCTTCCTCTAGATGAGAATTTTGGCCTTGGTGTTTGGAAATGACACCAACATCTTTGGCATCAAACTTACACTTTTGTAAACTGCCTAGGTCAGGAAAGAGTCTAATTCCATCAGAATATAGTGAGTACCACATGGAATATAGGCACACATCAATACCACATTACCTTTCCCAGATGTACATAATTTTTATTTGTCACTTCAAATTTATTGATAAATCTACCAACAAACTTTAAAAGTTTGTTGCACCTTGAACATTTTGCCCTTTGACAGTGGTTTCAAAATCCTGAAAATTTACACTAAAGCATTACTGCCAGGGCATATTATTATACTAGTTTATAATTGGTGAGGTAGGCTATAAATAACTCAACTACATCATCCTCTTGGCAGATTGCTTTTGTAACTGACTCAAGAATAGTAGACAGTTTGGTTTATTGTACCTTCTTTTAAATGTATGCATAGAATCCTAGACTTAAGAATCACATTGTAAGAGGCAAACATATCAAGATATCAAGTGTATGGAGACAAATAAATAACTGCTAAATATACTCTCTCTTTCTCTCTTACAGAAGTTTATTGTATTTCCTTTCATTGGATTGTTTAGATTGCCACAGAGGATAAAACCAATGGCTAAAGTAAAAAGCCTTAATTAAGAAAAACGTTAGGCTTCACTGGCAGGCTGTGTGATGGGTAAAATGTCACAATGAACTACATCTGGAAGCCATGAGCAATGCCTTCGATTTTGAGCCTATGATGTGGGCCTTCTGTTGGCCATTCCTTTCACACTGCTCCTCCATGGCTTCATCTGCTTTGGACAACGCAGTGCCAAACATTTGGTGCTCACTCACATTCATTCTTTCTGTTTTGCTTGGTGATGTCACTGGGACTCGAATCTGGGGCCTCCTGAATGCTAAGCAAACACATCACCACTGTACTACTTCCCAGCCCCAGGTACTTACTTTGAAAAACATAGTGCCACTACTGTGTTTTGTCATGACTGGCTTCTGCAGCTAAAAATATAATTAATCATCAATAGCCTCATTTCTGTTAATTACTCTTCCAAGCTTACTACATGGAGCTGTTTCTTTCCTTAGAAACATTCTGCATTTGCCAGGGTTTCCTCACTGAATACATTACATATTATTCTCTTGAATTACTACAATTATGAAGTGATAGAGAGAGAACCCAGTGACTGTGCTCAATCTTGCTGGATTATAGTCATTGACTCGAATTGATTCTTTGTTCATAACTGGAAATAGAAGGTCTTCCATCGCCAGTGTCCATGCTGATTTGTGTCCAACTATTCTCTTTACCACCACAGACAGCTGGCTGTCTCTAGCCTTTGCCTTTGGTAGAACACACCCAACAAATATGCGTAAAGGAACAAAACTTAGTAGAATGTTTTCTTCCAGAATGTTTTGTAATCCCCTAGATAATCATTGTGTTTTATGATGAGAATAAAAGCTTTATTAAAATAGCTCAAAAGTCTCCTTCAGAACATGAGATATCCATTAGAAATAATAATGCACTTTGGTAATTATAACAGTTGATGAATAAAAACACATGGGTAATTTTTTTCTTAAAACAACACCCAATTGTAAAACTATGTGAAAAATAAGTTTAAAGAAAATTCACTAATCAAATTTTGGTTATTCAAGGCTTGCAAAGTTTAATTAATAATGCAAGATATTCAAGAAATCTAAAATGATGAAGCTCAAAATAAATATTAAGTATAATAACTTTCAGATATTGAATATAGACATCAATAAACCAAGGATGAAGAGACCCACTCCCATCTTCTGAAGAGAACAGTGGTGTAGCTGTTACAGTACAGTTTCTTTTAGATGCAAACAATATCAGTTTATTCAAAGTTGTAACGTTTTGAATTATTCCAAATGAAAGCCATCTTATTCTTGTATATTTTCCCAGTACTCTGCCACTCTGAACCCATCAATCAAGACTATTGATTTAGATACTTGTAGCTGTGTTTCACTATCACAATGCCTGCTCCTGCAGAGAAGGGGTCTAGTTCAGGCACAATGAAATTAAATAAGAAAGTAACAGAATAACAGTATTGGAGAAACTTACAAAAATTTTCAAATTAAGCAACATCATTCTAAATGACTCATGGGACATCAAAGATTGGCCAAATAAATAAATAAATGACAACTTTAACTGAAAATTTTAAATTAAAACTGATACAAAATGTAAAGGATTGTAAAATGAACAGACATGTTCAGATGGAAATTTACAGCTTTAAAGCAGAAAATAATATAAACTAATAAAAATAATGGACTGGAATATGAAAAAGAGAGAATACAATTAAACTAAAAGTTGTTTCTTTGGTGAGATTAATAAAATTGAGAAGACTTTAGCTGGAGTCATCAAAGAATAAATGACACCATGAAAATTATTAAAATTCCAAATCAAATGAGCATATTTCCACTAATTTAAAGCAATTTTTATCATTTGTAGAGATTACTAAGAAATATGTTATGGTAACAACTTTATCACTTAGCAAAATGTGACAAATTCCTGAAAAATCAGAAACTACTACAATCAACTCCACAAAAAAATACTGACATTTCGTAAGTAAAAGATAAAATTAGCAGTCAATATGTCTTTCTAAAACATTAAGGCTAGACAACTTTCCTGAAATATTCTACCAACAGTAAATGAAGAAATAACAATATGTCACAAAATGCATTCAGAAAAATAGTAGAGAGTTATTGTAGAGTAATCTTTTTGTACATGGTGAAGATGTGTCTTTGCCAAGGCACCTTCTGATCAGTTTAATCAAGAGTTAAATAGCCAATAACTATGCGGGAGGTATAGTTGGGACTTCTAGGCACAGAGACGACTCTGGGAAAAAGAGAAGTAAAGAAGCCAGCCAAATGTAGAATGAGTTGGACACACAGAGTGAGATAGAGGTAAAAGCCACCTGGTAGAACATAGATTAATAAAAATATAGGTTAATTTAAGTTGTAAGACCTAGTTAAGAACAAGCCTAAGCTAAAGGCCAAGCCTTCATAATTAATAAGAAGTCTCTGTGTCATTATTTGGGAGCTGTTGATACAGAGAAAGACTTACTTCAGAGAACATTTCTAAATTTATTATATAAATTTAGTAGAAGTCTTGAAGAAAGCCAAATAAACGCTTTACAAATTATGGACAAATATCAGTCATAAGTATAGATACATAATTTCTGAATAAAATTCAGCAAATAAGATCCAGCAATGTAGAGGCAGGTTTATGAATTATGACCAAATAAAATTCATACCAGAAAAGCAATGTTTGATTTAAGTGAAACACTTATTATTATACATATATAATGTTAATAAGATAAGAAGAAAGATGATTTGAAAAATCTCAATAGGCACAGAAAAAAAATGTACGTTTAGTTACAATACAGATTCTCAACATGTAAGCTATAAAAGGGATTTCTTCAACCTGATCAAAGATATTTACAAAATATCATTTACCTAACACTATACATAACTTCAAAACATTAAGTGGATTTCTACTAGGAAGCGGAGCGAAGTGAGTGTGTCCATCTTACCACTTCCATTCAAACACATTGTGTCCATCACATCACATCCATTTAATCACACTCTGAATTTTGTAGCCAGTGTGATCAGACAATAGAGATAAATTAAAAGATATTTGATTCAGAAACAAAATGGAAGTTCATTTCCCATATAGGTAGTATAATCTTGCACATAGAAATATTAAAGAACAAATTCCATCAAAAACAAGCAGACAAAAAAAAATTCCATGACTAACAGTGAACTCAACAAGGTCCTGGAACAAAAGGTCAAAATGACAAAAATAAGCTGTAATTCTTATTGCAAGAACAAAGCAAAAATTAACTAAAGATGATTTCATTAATAAAGTGAAAGTTTCCAGGACCAGTAATGCAATTATATTTTAATTAAAATAAATACCTTAGTTTGCTTCAAAAAGAAAATTCTACAGGTAATTGTACCACGCTTTCAGCAAAAGAAACATTTGACAGATATAATACAAGCACAGCAAAAATCAGTCAGAGATTTATGAGAAGATTAAGACACACTGATATAAATATAAGGAAACAAGCAAAATATAGAGCACTGACAAGAGATGCTGAATGAAGTCTAAATAAAGAGGCACTTCATTTTTATTAATTAGCAGACTCAATTCTCTTAAAGTTAATCAGTAACTTTCTTGAAATACTTTATCCACACAAACTTTTTGTAACAACTGACAAGCTGAAATACATGTAACAAAAAAGTATATAAAATGGCAAGACAAGTTTTTAGAAGTTCAAATTTGAGGATTTATACCCTCCCACTGTAAAACACACAGTACAGACTATAGTCATCAAAGCAATATGACATTAGCATAAAGACAGACACAGACAAAGTGGAATAGAATTGAGAATCCCCAAATGCCATTATATTTATGGTCAATTAATTTTCAATAGAGCGACAAAGCAATTTAAGATGGTTTTAGATAATTTTTTCAACAGATGGTACAGGGAAAATTTGGTATCTACTTAACAAAAGATATGTTTATCCTATTATATCACATCATACAAAACATTTAACTCAAATCTATTCATAAGAGCTAAAATTACAAAAAGTTTGAAAATATAGGAGTAAATCTTTGTGACCTTCAGTTAGATCAAGATTTCATAATTATAAGATTAGGCGTATGCGATAAGATAAAAATTCATGATGATACACTGCTTTCATTAAAACACAAGTGTTTACATTTTAAAAGTCATTATTACTAAAAATTAAAAGATTAGTAACAGACTTGGAAAAGATATTTGCAAACTATATAATTAATAAACTCCTTGTCATCCAAATATATGAAGAATTGTATTTCAATAGAAAAGAAGTCAATTATAAAATCAGCAAAAGATTTAAATTAGACATTTATTACCGGTTGTAGCTGGAGTTTTCCTGCCTGGCCCACAATCAGGACAATCTCTCTCACCTGCCAGTCCCACAGCCGCTTAAACCCGACCAAATAAACACAGAGACTTATACTGATTACAAACTGTATGGCCGTGACAGGCTTCTTGCTAACTGTTCTTACAGCTTAAATTAATCCGTTTCCATTAATCTATACCTTGCCACATGGCTCGTGGCTTACCGGCATCTTCACATGCTGTTTCTCATCGTGGCAGCTGGCAGTGTCTCCTGACTCAGCCTTCCACTTCCCAGCTTTATTCTCCTCCTTGTCCCGCCTACACTTCCTGCCTAGCCAATGGCCAATCGGTGTTTTATTTATTGACTAATCAGCAACACATTTGCCATACAGAACATCCCACAGCAACCGGTATTTTATAAATGGAAAGGTGTTTCATCAAGGTGAGTCATAGGTGAATTTCAAAGCACTTTCAGACACTAAAATTACTATAATAAAAAAAATACACCATCAAATATTGGCAGTGAAGTGACAGAGTTGGGGTCCTTCCATAGTCCCAGAGCAAATGATGATGAGCCAACTTCTTCAATGGCTTCTAAAGGCTGAATTATTAGATGATCAAAAAACTTCTTACTTATCTACTGCCACCCCAAGTTATATTCCAACACACAAAAACATGCACAGATGTTTAATCTATCAGTACACACAATAGGGTAAATTTTGCAACAATACAAAGATACTTTAGTGAATGGACAAATCAAATGTGCCATAATTATACACTGAAGTATTTATGTGACAATAAAACAATTAAGAGGCAAATCCATGCTAGAGTATGGTTGAACCTCAAAACATCATAGTAGAAGCTCTTACAAAAGGATACATATTATATGAATCAGTGTCCAGAAGGGGCAAGCCTACAGAGTCAGGCATCTTAATGCATTTCCTAGGATGGGGATGGTGATAGGCAGTCATAGAAAATGAGTATCAAAGATCTTTAGGAAACAGAAATGTGCAACCACTGCATCATGGATTGACAGATACTGAATATTTATATCTAAAGTAGGCAAACTGCATGGTTTGAAAACTGACCTCAATAAAGCAATTTAAAATCATGTACTGGGAATTCTCTGACTCTCCAGGGTCCAAATTTTTAATATATAGATTGTACCATTTTATTAAGATGAGATGAAAAGAATCATTTAAATTATAGCCACAAAAGTTTTAACAAGTAACACAAATGATCTACATGTGTAATTTATAAAAACCAAAAATAAAATTGATCTGTCATAAAGAATAAAAAGATTGATTTATGATGTTCAAGTTTTATAAACATGAAAATAATTATAAACCCATAACTGGAGGTTTAAATGTAACTTAAATGAAGTAAATTTCAAGCTAGACGTTGTCAGAACATAGATGCATACTAATACTAAACAGCTGACTATTCTGGTCATGGTTTGCATGCTTCCAGTTGAACTAAAGGCTTCGGCTGCATGCCATTTATATAACTTTGCTGGGGTGGGTGAGTGTCAGAATATTCAATTTCAAAATATTTTAGATTGAATAAAGTGCATTGTTTAATGTAGGGTGAATGGTGTCATGGACATTTTTCTCTTACATGTGTGACAATATTATAGACTTTGTGGTTAAAAACTCAAGTGCCACAATCAGCCAGATTATTAGTAGAAAGGGACATAAGATATCTTGAAACTGGAATGGCAGATTGTTGTGAGCCACCTGATGTGGGTTCTGGGAACTGAACCCTGGGTTCTCTATAAAAGCAGCAAATGCTCTTAACCACAGATCCTTCTCTCCGGCTCCAAACATGTTTTTTTTATTTACCAGACCTCAAATTAAAGTAAATTTAAAACATATAATCTGTGAGTTATATAGACTTATGCTTTTAGGAAAGTTGGTATTTATAGTTCCTTGGTGCCCTGTACCAGTTTTGCAGTATAGAAAAGGAAAAAGGAGGGGCCTTTGCTTTACTTCAGGGATAGAGAGAAGATACTGATTAGCTGAGACATGCATGAAAGTTTCTCATTATATTCGCACTTCTTTCTACTGCCTGATATTAATAAAGTATGGGGTCAATTTCCAAACCACAACATTGTCTTGGCATGTGTTGAAATGAACTAGAAAAACTTATACTTAAATAGATATTTGCAACCCTAGACCAAAACAATCCCATCATTTCCTGCGGTGCTATAAAACTCTTCTGTTTGTCCTGGGGAATGGGACTAATAGCACTCTAGTCTGACCTTCATATATGAGGACACTGTGGAAGAAAAGCCTCATCCAGGAAGCAGGGGTCACATTTGTTCACAGGTAATGCAACCCCCGATGCCATTTTGTTATAACGCGATGCCAAAGTTCATCTCTGAAATTTCTGTTTTACTAGAACTCATGTTGCATCAGAGAATTGTGGCCCTCCAGATAACTTCTCTGAATATTCAACCCTTGGCTTGAAGACATAGTCAAACTGAGCAAGGAGGCACTCTAGAAGCTGATGGTCTCTGCCCACACTCCCTGTCACTCATGACTGCTTTCTGCAACAAATCAACTAAGAACAGTCTGACACAATTCACTTGAGTGATTCCTTCACAGAGGGAACAACAGTTTGTTCTCCTGGCCATAGGAAGTTATCCTGGATTGGATTCCTCTGACCTAGACACAGTCTATTTGCCATTGGTAGATATACAAAATGTCATATGCAACGCCGCTGTGTTTCTCAGAGCATTGCTTCTAATTCAGGAGATCACATCACTACATACAGAAACCACTGATGCTGTGACACTTCCTGTGACCCTCCAAGTTTAGTGATGGAGTATTTAGACAGCCCAGCAGAGTTCAAACTCACTTTGTGGGCTGCCTATTATATAAGCCATTTCCTTAAAATGTAACAGAATATATCTGTATATGTACATATAGATAAGTAGATAGAGAGATCAATATAGATAAAGATGTGTATTTGGTCCTATATCTCCATTGCCTTTTCAGTAGGGCAACTTCCCCAGAATTGAAACATTTGCTCCCAGGAGAGAAGAGAAAATCCCCTGAGGTCCCCCCCCCCAGCGGGAGGAGGGGCGGTAAACAGAAGGTAACAAATGGCCATGTGTCTGATACAACAAAAAACTGTTAGATTCTCCAGGACTCCTACAGGGCAGTATAAGAAGTCAATAATTTGCTGAGGCAGGTGACTCTGACCTGCTGAACTGCGGAGAGAAGGAATATTGCCCGTGGTGAGCTGCCTGCAGGCTGTGCAGGGAGGGAGCTCTAGGCTAAAGCTTTCAGGAGTCTTCCCCCATGCTGGGGTGTGGTGTGGTGACGTAGCTGCTTTTGAGTTACAAGTAACTCCTCAGTGTATTGTTTCACCAGGCTGGACTTGTTACAGCCCATACTTTAGTCAGTCCTGGGTTCCCTCTCTGGGGTGAGTGTTGGGTCTCCCCAGAAAGTCTGGCACACAGCAGCTACATATTGAAAATTCAACCTTTTGTGGATTCAAAATACTAGAAAAAAAAGTGTCAGTGCTAAGCATGCTCACACATTTTCTTTTTATCATATCCGAAATACTAATGCAGTGTAGCAACTATTTGCATAGCATGTGCATTGTATTCAATGTTCTACATTTTGAAGAAATTATTTAAAATATATGAGAGGGTGTGAATAGGATTTATGCAAGCACTATGCAATTACATATGAGAGATTTGATCCTTCTCAGACATTTGTATCGCAGGGAGGCCTTCTTGGACACCGAGGGCTAATGGTCTCCTTTCCTGGCTCTGTTGTTCAGGTGCCCCCCTTATTGGCACAGTCATTTAAAAGGCACATACCTTTTAATTAGGAAAAATACCAAAGTTTATTAGACATTGCCACTGGTATACCACCTCTTTCTCAGATTGTGCTGAAGCAGGCTGCTGGATACAAACTACGAAGAAACATTATACGAACAGATAAAGGAACAGTGTGGCATCACCAGCCTCTTCGAATGGCAGGACATGATGGACTGTGGCTCTCAGGTTAGCAAGGGTCTCAGTGTCTCCTTAAGGAAAGGATAACTGGACATGTGGAGTACTGTTCACAGAAAGTTTGGGAGAATGGCAAAGACAGCATTACAGTTAAGAGTGCAGCTACCCCCAGCTCTAAGTCCTAAGTAGAACCGGATTCTGTGGTTAAAAGAGTAGAGCCCCTCAACCCTGTCCGAAGTCACAGATGCCAATGCGACTTTGGTTGCTTTTTCTCAGCTTGTTTCATTCCTTTCCCCTATCATACTTCTTCTTGTCATTGTCATTGCTATCATCAATAGCTATCAGTCTTTAAAAACTTCACAGTGCTGTCAGCTAAGGTCTGAAGGTTTTCTAAATTTTATCTGTTTTAGTACACTCTGGGATTTTTTTTTTTTTTTTTTGAGAAATGCATTATTCCTCCAAGGGTGGGAATAAAAATGAATTGCCCAGAGCAGTCAGGTAGGTCAATGGGGTTGAGAACATTTGCCTGGGTTAGAGCTTAGGTAGTGGCCCTGGTCCCTTTGGAAGACCTGAACTCTTGCTGCCTCATGCACCACTTCAAAAGCCAGCAGCCTCCAGAGAGCTGGTGCTAGGCAACGTAC
This sequence comes from Peromyscus californicus insignis, assembly GCF_007827085.1. NCBI lineage: Eukaryota > Metazoa > Chordata > Mammalia > Rodentia > Cricetidae > Peromyscus > Peromyscus californicus. The sequence continues at coordinate 24,989,241 of NW_026294606.1, read as the reverse complement.
AGAAGGCAATCCCAGCTGGCAAAGCAGCAGTTAAAATGGAGCTCAGAAAGATGACAGCGTGTTGTACTTTTGAGTGTCTAGTCTTCAGGAAACCAGGATGTCCATCTGACTTCCATTTACCCTAGATCATTTCTTACTCTTTCCATGACTATTTCATTAGTCTAGTTCATACAAATCCCTCAGTCTCCTCTCATCTAGTGCAACCTTCTGAACTTTGGTTTATTTGCTAAAGCAATGATAATAAATATAACAATAATAACAATAAGAAATAGCAATAGCATACACTTAACTTTTTTCAGTAAGGAGATGGAGTGAGAGATGAGTTTTGCAGAATTGGTAAACCTGAGACTTGCTGTAAGAAGGATGCTCGAGTTAGAATACCCAGAATGCATCAGCAGACAAGCCAGCCTGTCTAGATTTTCTTGCAGCTAGACTAGAGCTGCAGATCCTCATGTTTTCTAACTAGAGAACCTTACAGACTATATGGTCTGAGAAACTTCACTGAGAAATACTTTACTAATTTAAGAAGATGATGTAAGGTCCATGCTAAAATGAAGCAGTTTGGAATTGTCTTATAGTAAGCAATGTCAAAGATTTCATTTTTCCTATAGATTTCTGCAGTGTGTTTTAAGAAAATAACTTCTATGTGCTGGAGATGATTCCACAATTAAGAGCACTTGTGGCTCTTACAAGGGACCCAGGTTTGATTCCAGCATTCACGTGGCAGCTCACAGCCTTTTACAATTCTAGTTTCAGGGGGCCCACCACCCTTTTTTGCCGCTCAGGGCACTGTATGCATATGGTGCGCATACATACATGCAAGCAAACACTCATGTATATAAAATAAAAAGAAATAAAACTTTAAAAAATAATTCATAAGCACATTCTTCCTTCTGCAATGAATATGTCTGAGGCAGTCAGCCTCTTTGCATCCTTGGGTTCTTCAGTTTTGCTAAGTGTTTTATCAGAGTCCATGGTGTGAATTTTCCTATTTTGTGTTCATCTCTTTTCTCAATCTCGACTGTGTGTGCCAATTAATTTCCTGAGTTGGGAAATTACTGCCAGATTTTGCCCTATTTAGAAACATTTTCCATTGGGTAGGCATGGAAATAGACAAACTGTTAGCACTTTAGCCACTAAAATTTCCAAACCATTCCTAAACACTGAGAAATCAGACACTCTCTTAAACTAGTAAGGCAAGCAGTAACCTCCACTAAATTTAATAAAAACGTTTTAGGAATTGATTTAGATAAGAAAATCACTACTCACACAAACCAAAGATATGTCCCTCATTACAAACAAAAACATTTGGTATGCAGTTTGACCTGGAAATTTAAATCAAGATTCCATTCATTAAAGAGACCCTGGTTTCTAGAAATAATGTATCCTTATAGTGGCTGGAAGATTTCAAGCCATCTCTTGCCAACAGATGTATCATCAGGAAAGACTGACATGGGTTTTCTTTCATGTGTATACTGTATAGATCATTGATACCTGCTTAAAATTGTCAATACCAAGAATAAAAATAAAGAATAGGAAACGCAGACTAGGACGGCAATAACTGATAAAATAGGTTTGTTGGTGGCATTTGAAATTTACAGATGTCATAGAACATATAGGTCTTGAAAGTAGGGTCCTCTTGTATTATGGATGGCTTCCTCTCCTTATTTGACAGACAAGCTAGCTTTTCTCCTTTAAACTTTGAGGATCTACAAAAATCATCTCCAGCAGAGCTCCAATAGGCTACTTGTTTTGAGAAAAACTTTGCTCATGTGCCTGTCCTTTCTCTTTCGTAGTACTGTTGGTCAGCTCAAACATGTCTCCATTTCAGTTTTCCTATCTGAAAATTGACAATGATATTGCCCATTTTAATGGCTAATTACACAAAAAATTAATATATGCAAAACACTATGACACATAGTTAGCAAACACTAGCTAGTTAACAGTTGTGTTTAATGAAATTACTTTTTTTAAAAAAAAATATCAAGTTACTTCAAGCTCTTATAGTGTTGGCAGCCACAGTGGTATTCTTGTCCAATGTCCATCCTCAGTCACATGGAAGAACATGAGGGTCTGGGAAACCAAAGTTTGTTTGAGACAAGCCAGGTCTTCCTTGTGTATGAGCTGTTGACCTTGTACAGAATGCTAAACTATTAGAAAATCTCCCTTTTCATAAAAGAAAAGAATAATTCTGGGTCTATGCTGCAGGAAGATGTGAAGCCTGTGTGGTCTGATCCCTCTAGAGCACCCACACTAGAGCCTGCACCCAGAGCAGACGGTGTTTCAACTGCCTTCCTCGGGTGTAACCAGGAAACAAACTCAAATTATTTCCTGTGGTTTTTCCCACTGCTGCTTTCTCATATATTGTGTTTAAAATATGGGCATCAGGTCCTTTGACTGAAGATGAGGGTAAGACTATAAATTGCTTATTTTCTAATTTAGATACTAAGATTAGTATCCATTTGTCTCCCTTCAGAAATGAAGTAATTATTGATGCTCAACATATGTATCTTTTTATCAAAGCATTCTATTATATTAGAAAAATTGTCATTTTATAGTTTGCCTTGTTTATTTTAAACAGATTCTTGTGTTTGATCTAGATGAAGGTTTTGGGTTATTTTTCTATGTATTGTTTGAGAATACATGAGCTGTCTGTCAAAGCTCCCAGGCACTCTGTACCATCCTAAATACTTAATTCATGATTATAATTATAAGCTTGAAGGTTCTAAGTAAGCCAGGCCAACAGATTTGGATCACAACATCTAAACACATTGTGATCCCAAGCTTTCTCTGTGTCCCACATAGAGGACACATACTAAAAGAGTTCATCCCTCATAATTCTTTCAAAGATCTTAGCACAGTGCTCAGCACTTACCAAACACTTAATAAATGGGTTTGTATTTTTGTATTGTTATTCTTACCAAATAAGTTTTCAAATTTTCTTTCCTTTTGTTCTTTTTCTTTCTTTCTCCCTTCCTTCATTTCTGTCTTTCATAGTTCCATTACCCTTTTTATATTGTGTATTTAATTTCTTAACTATTGTTTATTTTTTTGTTTCCATTTCTTGGGCCATCAATTATTTATTGCCTGCCTTACACATGGCTTTAATTGTGATAATCCCTGGCAATCAAAAACAGACTCATCTGTACTTCTGTATAGATTGAATTTTGGTAGAAAAGAAAGATATTCATCTAATAATTGGGTAAGCATAAACAGTTACTCCTGCAATGAGCATTACAAAAAGAGGGAGGCACATGTCCCAAGAATGGAAAACAGAGAAAAATGGCCTGACAAAAGGATAAAAGGAGGCTCCCCAAAGTGAAGGACATTTAATCTGGGTGTTTGAGAATTAACGACAGTTATTTAAGTGACAGCATGAGAGGAAATCACACCATGAGAATGGACAGAGCATATTCAACACCATGGCAGCAAAGAACACATAAATTTGGGCTCCTGAAAGATGAGCTAGTATCTCAGAAAACAAAGGTCAGCTAATAATACAAAGAGATGTCTGAAGATGGTATGACTGCCCGTTGCCTTTTGGTAAGCACCACTGGAGAATAAAAGAGGGGTGTGGGTAAATTTATTGAAAGATGGCACCTGTTAGAAAGTCTAGTTTTCAGGATGCTTTGGAAGGGAGGCAGAGTGGAAACAGATAGACCCCTAGGAACCCTACTGTAGCCATCACTGAGAACGACCTTAAGAGTGTGATCCAGGGCAGTGGAGTATAGACAGTGAGATTTTACCAGGGAAGTCAGTAGGATTTGCTAGTAGATTAAAGGAAGAGAGTGTCAAGAATTTATCTATGTTTCTGATAGGGAAAAATAAGATGATATTTTTTTAAAGGCATCCTCGGGTGGGGTAAGGGCATATACATGAGTTATAATGGGACACCGTTAGTTTTAGATGTCTTTGAGTTCCCAAGAGAAAATGTTAAGTAAGTAATTAAATATATGGGTCTGGAAGTCAGAAGAGATCTGACCTGAGTGAGTATGTCTGAAAATAATCTGTAAACACGAGGCAATTACAAACAAGAAGTGCCTGAGTCAGAATCAGAGAATCTTTAAAATCAGCATTTTGTGTTAACCTGAAAACACAAAATGGGTATCAGAAAAATAAGAAGTAAAACTTGGGATGGAGGTTTAATACCATGGGATGAGAACTTTAATAAATAAATATTTGAATGTGACTACAATGATTTGTATAAAACTAGTGGAAAATTATTTTAGATTTTGTGACCCAGAAGTCATTTTGAAGCATAATAATGGCTGTTTCAGTGGGATAATTTCGATACACGGATGAGAATAAAGCAGAAAGGTGAACACTGACTGAACTTATCCCTTTGAGAAGGTTAGCTATGAAGTAGAGAAAATAGGGAAACTAAGGGTAAAAGAAAAGATAACTGAATGATTGTCTGGGGAGTATTGTTGTTGATGTTACATAAGCATGATTAAAAGACAAGGGGAGAGTTCCAGCTGACCTAGAGAAAGTTGTAAACAAAGTAGAAGGAAAATGGGTGACCAGACAGGAGAAAAGGCTTGGTAGTAACTCTGAGATTCATGGGGATGGAATCCACGTAAGATATGTCAAATCAGTCTTAGATATGTTAAAGAAAATAAAAATTGATAACATTATTGGAATCCTATAGGAAAGCATGATTACCAGAGGTAAAGAAACATTACTATGGGGTCTTGAAGGGAGGGGAACTCATACCAGCTGTCCAAGTGTGAATTTATATGGTGAGATCAAAGAATCAGAAACCTCAAAGAGAAAACTCTTAGGTGAAGGGGAATCTACATAATCCAACCTAACCAATTCTTGCTAAAGAAGGAGTGTTAGTTGCCGTACATTTCCTGAAGTACAGTGGCATCTATACCAGAGGTCAAGAGTGATCATTCCTTCAGAGGAAGGGTTTAAACACTCCAGGTTTAGCGAGATCATTGCTAGAACTGAAGTTCATAAGAGAAAGTTGACCGAGATGAGAATCTTTGTCAGGTAGGAAAATTGGCCTTCTTGAATTTAGCTAGAAGAAAATAAGATGACTGCAAAGTGAATGTCTAGACAGGTGTTGTAGATCTTCATACTCAGTTATGTATAGGCATAGTAATGTCCACTAATTTTTCATATTTGATATATAGCCATGTCAAAGTCACGTGACTTATCACCACACTAAGCTCATGAGAAACTTGTAACTTTGGAGATTGAACAAAACTGATGGAACAAAAATACTTCTTCCAAGAAGCATATTGAAAATTTCAAAATACAATGAACCTCTATGTGAACTGATCTCCTACAGCATGACATCACTGTGAGAGGATGTTACAGGGAAGGTAGACTGCTAAAGCATCAGGTAGAAGCTGAGGAAGCCAGAGAGACCTGCTCCAGGGACTCAACTTTGATAGCGTGAATCTGTTATCATCTCTGTCTTCAACACAGACATGGTGAATGATACTCAGTACATTCACGCATTCATAGAAAATTGGGACATGGGTGGGTAAATAGCAGTTTAATTAGCACGATCCCCTAGGTAGGACTAAATGATCTATTTGTGTCTGGTTAATGAACTATTCTAGGACTCAGGGTAGAACCACAGTATCTCCAAAGGACTTATTGATTTCACAGGGACAACACTTTTTTTTTTTTTTCTGGCCCCAGATCCATGTTTTTACCCATCTTTTCTCTATGAAGGAAAAGGCCGAATTTGTTTCTGTGCTAACAGATACTGACAGATAAAAGGAGTGTTTTCTTGAGTGTGTGCCCACACATTCAACAGCATGGGCATTTCCAGCGGTCTTATTTTCCTTCCTCCATATATGTTAATGGTATATAGCATCATTTCTTCTCATCAGTGTGACTCATCTATAAAATAATAGCTATTTTCTATACGAGGTAAGACTGGTGAACCCTGGTTGGATACTCTTTGGCATTAAGAGCAGTGTGGTCAAAGTCAGACTAAGGATGACTCTGTGGTTGAAGATTTACCTCACTTATTGCTGCCTCTTCTCTGGTGATGAGGTTTAGTAAAGCTTACTTTATCCCCTTCAGAATTCATATGAACAGTAAACACCTGTGAGCTCTCACATACGAAGTACATATTACTCAGAGCCATGATTGTGGGCGATAGAAGAAACAAAACACACAGCAACATGCCCGTCATTGACAGTTATAGTCATCACACAAGCAACTGGCTTCATCTGAAGAATCCCCCCTCTGTCTAGGCCCAAATAAAGACACATAAAAGAACAAGGAGAAACGACATGAATTCTTCAAGGCGAGGCTCCCAATCTTTCCTTTGTGTCTTGTGAGCTCAGCACACTGTCTCCTCAAAGGTAGTTCAGAAAAGTCAGGCCTGGAAGTCAGAGGTGGGTCCTACCTCCAGAACAAAAGGTTGACAAGTCTACAGACCCTTCAGCATCTGATTTTTTCAACTGTGACACAAACCCATTGTGTTGAATTCCCCTCCCCCGGGACCTTTCTTTTTGTTTTGCTTTGTTTTTGTTTTTGAGACAGGGTTTCTCTGTGTAGCTTTGGTGCCTGTCCTGGAACTCACTCTGTAGACCAGGCTGGCCTGAACTCACAGACATCCACCTGGCTCTGCCTCCCGAGTGCTGGGATTAAAGGCGTGCGCCACCGCCGCCCAGCTCCTCCAGGACCTTTCAAAAGTACTCAGACCAGGGTATTCAGCACCAATGTGCCGTTTGCCATGCACAAAGTCTGCTGTCTGTAAACCAGAAGTCCCATGTCTTCTCTCAGCAGGTATGGAGCCACAGTGGGCTAACTGGTTCATCTTCAATAGGTGAGAAATCTCTTCCTCTTATGTTTCCTAGGTCCGTCCCTGTTGATCTGTTCTGTTATTTATAAGTTCATTCTCTATGAGCACCTTCAGAAATCATTCTGGTTGCATATCTACAGAAGCGTGTGAAAAGTTCCACTGAAGAGGACCACAAACTCCCCCAAGATGATCTGTGCAAATATATATTGTATTTCAAAATTTTTAATATCATGCCTAGAACCTCAGTGTGGGAGTATTTAGAAATAATCTCTAAACTTAAAATTCTTGAAAGCTTGTCTGTTTGTTAACTTGAAACAGGATCTCACTGCAAAGCCAAGAGTGACCTGGAACTCCCCCGGGTAGTTCAGGACAGACTCCCCTATGTAGTCCAGGATAGACTTGAACACAGGATTCTCTTATCCCTGCCTCGCAAGTCCTGGTAGAAAATAGTGAAATCTTTAAAAATGAGAATAGCATAGAAAATTTTTGTATTGAAATAATTGTTTAACATTTATCTTCTAGAACTGTGTCTCAGTTTTTTCTGATAAAAGGATATATCTAAAGGTCGGCAATAATGGTGTTTTGCCTTATCTTTGTGCCTTTTGTTACATGTTGTCCAGCCATGTGACTCTAAAGAAGAAAACATAACAATGCCTCCTATATCCCTCCAGACTACCTTCATGCCTCCCAAAGACATCAGGTCACCAGTGAAAGACAAAAACAATCCCAAATTGACTGCATCTTGTCTTACTGCTCAACAGCTGTCAAAGGATTGGGAAATATGTTTTGGACGAACTGGTAGCATTCCTTTTCCTAGTCCCAGCCCATCCCACACAATCTGCAGTTCTTCCCTCACCACTGATGGACGTCAGCGTGAAAACTCCCAGACAGCAGACAAGAAGTATGTCATGGACTTTCTGGTTCTTCCAGCTTCTGTCTAGGAGCAAAGCCAGCAATTCCACACACTTAGTCGTCTTCTCTCCATGTCCAAAGAGAGAGCGCAGGCTGCCGGCTGCAAGAATACCTGCTCTCATCCCCACTCAGAATGAGTAAAGCTTGGCAGCTTGTAGAAAAGGCAAGGGCGGGGGCATGCCAGGACAAGGCAGAGTAGTAAGTTATTTCTCTGTCTTCCTCCTGTGTTCTTTCATAATTGGGACGAGGAGCTGGCAGGGCAGTAGGTACAGCTGGTACGCAGGACCCAACACAGCCCTTCTGAGTCAAGGAGTCTATCAGCAACTTACTAAACACATATTTATTGGTGGCCTGAAATGGCAGTGGTGTTGTAGCTGCAAAGCTGTCTTCTCTGTAGGGAAAACTAAAAAGCAAGCTACACACAACTGTGCCCTCCTTAAGCATAATGGCAAATGAGGATCAAATACATAACTGTGGAATTAACACATGCTATTGACCTGTTTAAAGCAAATTAGTTCTAGTCAGAGTGTATGGATTTAGACTTCCTAGAGGAGGTGATATGAAAATTGAAAATTGGAGGATAAATAAACTTTAAACTAAGAAAATAAATGGTTAGTGTCTGTGAGGCAAAGATCCAAGGTACATGCCAGATTGCAGCCCCAAAGAAAAAAGAAATAACTTATTTATGTGAGCACACAAATTCATATACATTTATAGAGTACCAAGCCACAAGAAGATAGACAGACAGACAGACAGATAGATAGATGACATAGATGATAGATGGATATGTGTGTTGTATACATACATATATATTCTGTATACAATATATAGGATTTGGAGCTATAGGAATTATCTCAGAAGATACATATTATCAGATTCATTCCTATGACCCATTGTGGTCATCTCTGAGTAAGTATGATGCCGAGGAACACACCCAAGAGTCTGGCAAAGAGGGAAGAAAGGCTTAATACTTGCAGCAGGTCAGAAGAAACTCCAGATAATCTTCAAAGCAGGGCCTCTCTAACAAAAGCAAGGAGCTTTGACTGGGAAACACATACATTCACACATCAAAGACTGCATTGCAGAGAGGTGGGCACATTGCCGAGCAAGCTCAGTTTAAGATCAGCCACTGTATACACCAAAGTGGACAGTGAGAATGTCCCTTGCCCAGAAATTTTGGTATTATTACAAGCAAAGATGACTATAGGTCATCTGAAAAGGGTCATTCTAATCAGGTAGTTTTAGTTGGTTCCCTGTAGGTTTCTCCAGATGACTTTATCTGAAACAAAAAGAAAATTTGAAGAAATTTCAAGTTAATGAAAGGGACAACTGCTTTTCCTCCAAAAACTTGATTGTCCGAGTCTCATGAAAAACAAACAAAAGCCTCTTTTCTCTGTTGCGATTATTTTCTGTTTTCTTTTACTTTTGTGGATGTGCCGTAGTGAAACGAACCCTGAAGGGCTAGAATATGGCTCATGGGTAAGAGAGCTTGCTGAACACATATGAAGAGCCTAGTTTTAATCCCTAGAGCCCAAGTAAAAGTCGAGCATGGCTGTGTCTGCAACCCTAACACAAGAGGGTGGAGATGGGAACATTCCAGGAGCCAACTGGCCAGTCAGCCCAGCTAAAATGGTGAGCCCTCAGTCCAGTGAGACATTCTATCTCAAGGGAACAAATGAAGAGTGATAGGCAGAACACACAGGACTCTCTCCCCCTCCCTCTCTCTCTCTCTCTCTCTCTCTCTCTCTCTCTCTCTCTCTCTCTCACAAACACACACATACACACACACACACACACACACAAACATACACACATACACCTTCAACTTAGGTATCATAAAAGTCAAGATCATATTTTGACACTGCCAATTACAAGTAGTTTTAAACAAATTATTTTAATTAATCATGGTTTAGTTTTATTATCAATAAAATTTAACTAACATATCAACACATAGGAACACTGTAGTCATTAACAAAATGTATTATTATTATGTGTTTCATTTCTAAAAAATAACAACACTGCTTTTTCTTGGCTCCGATCTTGCTTAATGCATTTGTATATTCACTTATTTACTCCTCTTAAATTGGCAGTCAGAGTCATGTGTATTTATTGTATGTAGCCTACATAACACAACACGAGGCCTGCAGCAAACTTTGGGTAGGTAGAAGAGCATCTTGCGTCTTGCAGAGAATGCATCACCTGGCTTGATGGCAGAGCAAAGTGCAGCTTCAACACCCAAGCTTACAAGCCTGAGGTCACTATTGGGATGTAGTTTGTGGACTCAAAAATGGGACCCTAGTCCAAGCACAGTGTTGCTATGCCATTTGTGGGGGTTAACTTCAATGTGTCCTTCCTTCTTCTGAATGTGATATAGCATATTTCTATTAGCTGAGATGGTGATGATAATCTGATTTTAACTTGTTTTGGCTTTATGCTTATACAGTCTTTTATTTTCTATTTGCTTTAACTTGGCTGTGTTGCCTTAGTCATGAGAATCTCACTGTACTTACTTGGACTCTAATGTCCATACTTCAGATTCTTTTTAAAGAAAAGAGATAATACAGGGATTTCCCGCCTGAGAACAATATGTATGCTCATTTGTGGGTCTCATCACTTTATTTTGTCATAGAAGGGAAGTCTCAGCCTCAAGATAGGAACTTAGATAAAGACATCGTATTGAACTTTGTTCCCCGGCATCAAGCTATCCTCCAGTCTCAAACCTGCTTCCTCCATGCTGCTTGGTGAGATGGGGTTAGGAACGCCGTACCTCTGTATAGTCAGCTGGTTTCTTGGCAGGTTCTACAACAGCACATACTGGAACGTGATGACCAGGCTGGCAGAAGGAAAAGAAACTTCCTCAGGCTCAGGTTGATTCGTTATTCCTACGTGTTGTTTCTGAGATCATTACCCTAGCAACAACCTTTTACCCTAGCAACCTTCTTCAGGGCAACCCCAGCAGGGCCTTCCTGTAAGCCCAGTTGGATCCAGTTTGCAGCTGCCAAAGATGTTACCTCTGCCTCAGAGCTTTTATCCTAGGCTGCAGTTTTTGAAAGATTTCCATCTCTCCAGTTTTCAGTCAGCATTCTTAAGGTGGTAGCTGCTTCAGAAATTTTGTCTCCGTGGTAACTTTAGTACTTGTCTTTTTAGTAACCTGACTAACCACTTCTATATAGTTACCAGTTCTTCACATTAAAGTTTCTGTATTACTTGACATGCTTTCTGCTTCCAAGGAAGACATGGTGAGACACAGACTTAACAGGTCTCAGATATACATTAGCTTCCTGTTTGCTTACCAATACTTTTCTACACTCTGTAGTCTTCTTTGGAATGGAGGTTGAACCCAAGGCTTTGTTAATACTACTACTGAGCTATACTGCCAGCCCTTGATCTAATTTTTTTATGCACGTGCTGCTCTCTCTAAATGCTGGCATTGGAAAATGACTTGAAATTTTCATCTGGTATCAAAGATGGTAAGAAGAAATCAGCTGCCGGTTGTGACACTAGGTACTGGTGTTCATCTAGTTTTGCCCAGACTGTCTCAGGCTCTGGGCCTTAGGTGGATTATATAACTTACTTCTCACTAAGACTGTGAGGTAGGAACTGCAGTGATTGGCATCGTTTCACAGTCTGTAGAAAAATTTGTATAAGACAGCATGATTGAGGACAGAGCTGAATGAACTGGGTTTGAACCCTCATGATTCCATGATCCAAACACTTTGGCTCTTCCTGTCTCAAAGGCTGGTTCTAGGTGATAATTGTCCTCTTGAATCCAACTGAAATTGGTAATGGAGTCAAACACAGAGGTCAGATGAGAACTCTCTTTTCAGATCCATAGCTTATTTTAAAAATTGAGTTGTTTCCTTGACTCTTGGTTTTTTGAGCTTCCGTATTACTTTGCAGATTGATTCTCATTTAGATGAGTATCTGTCAAAGATTCTCTCCAACTCTGAGGGCTCCTTTTTCATATGATTGGTTGTTTCCTTTGCTCTACAGAAGCATTTTGGTTTATGAAGTTGCACTCATCAGTTGTTGGCCTTAATTCCTGAGCAATGGAGTCCTGTTCAGAAACCCTTTCCTATACCCAAAATTTGTAGGGCATTACTTTTCTTCTCATAAATTCAGCATTTCATTTTCATGCAGAGGTCTTTGATCCATTTGGAGTTGAGTTTTGTGCACAATGATAGATATGGGTCTAATTTCATTTTTCTGCATATTGCAGATACATTGTGTACATGTATGAAATTGTCAATAAATAAAAATGCAAAAAGCTGGGGGAAAGAGTCCAACTGAACTCAGGAGATCACAATTAAAGATTCCCTATAGCTGTGATCCTCTGCTAAGGGTTACTTTTTATAAGGTATGATGTTAGATGAAGTTACCTGCTTATGACATTTAACACACACATACATACACACACACACACACACACACACACACACACACACACACACACACATATATATATATTTATGTATATATAATATTTAAAAACCTATAGGGAGTTAGCACACTGGGTTGTTTTCATCCTTGTTTTTCTTATTTCTGTGCTCCAGCATCTGAGATGTGGTAACTGTAAGAACGTAGAAATGACAGACAGATCTAGGAGGAGGGTTTCCTACAGACAGTTTAAGTTCTGTTTCCTGTCTGTGTGTATTTACAGTCTATAATAAAACTCTGGCCTCAGTCTTGGTCTAAAATGTTAATTTAAAAGATAGTAAAACATCTCAACTGGCAGACAATCATGAGATCAACATAGGACTTGGGCATCTCTAATAGGAGATGGACACTAAAAGCCAAGAGAACTCCAAATGTATCTTGGAAACTATGTCTTCTAATGGTCATAATTCTCCTTCCATGAGGCCATAGTTAGGTTGCTTCCATCTATATCAGAAACCAAGGTACCAGGGCATTTTCTCACATGTATTTACTAGCAAAGGCTCTGCATCCTTAAAAGAATTTCACTTCTTCATAATATCATTTATACAGTGGTTTGATCCCATTATCCATGAGGGCTTTTCTAGAGGAACATGAGGCTCACTCCATGGGAAAGAATACACAGTAGCACTACAAACATAGTCAAAAGTCTGCAGGTGTGGAGAGTGTGGTGGGGAACACAGTACCACTGCTTCTCTAAATGAACATGTTGTCAACTTGCCTTCTAAATATTTAAGTTGAAAGCCATAGATTTACTGTGCCTCTCAGTCTGAATCAAAGAAACTCCTTGTTGCAGAGGTGAATGCTAATGCAGAGACTCATATCTGGTTAAAGTGCTGAGAATGAGTGACTGATGAGAGCTTATTTTAGGTGGGATGTCTATACCACCCACTCACCTCTCCAGCCCTGAGAACATCACAGAAGAGAGGGTGAAAAGGATGTAAGTGATGGAGGATGGGAAGAGCAGCTTGACACCATCCAGATATAGCATTGTAGTGCACTTATTAACACATAGCTGCTATGGATACCTGCATAAAGTTGGACCCTCCAATGTTCCACCATAAATACAGGAGGTGTACATGAACCTCCATCTCTTCCTAAGGAGTTAATGGTTTCTGGGTGTATGTGATTTTCTCTAATAATGAGGTCAGTCATGGAGTAGGTGGGAAGAAGGGGTGTAGAGAAAAAATAAAGGGGATACCAGAGAGAAATGGGGTCAATATGTTCACCGTATAATGTATGTATATGTAAAAGCTATCAAAGGGGGAAAAAAGGAAGCATTTTGGAATAGATATCCAGTGCACCATGATTTGGGAGAAGAAAAGGGTCACGGTTATGGAATAATCCTCTTGTGTACTGTAAATATTTGTCACTTGAATTGGTTTAATAAAATGCTGATTGGTCAGTAGCGAGACAGGAAGTATAGGCCAAGTGACCAAACTAAGAATGCTGGGAAGAGGAAGGACGGAGTCAGGAGTCTCCAGCCAGACACAGAAGAAGCAAGATAAGAATGTTGTACTGAGAAAAGGTACCAAGCCAGGTGGCTAAACAAAGATAAGAATTATAGGTTAATTTAAGTGTAAGAACTAGTTAGTAATAAGCCTGAGCTACCGGCTGAACATTTATAATTAATATAAGCCTCTGTGTGGTATTTTAGGAAGCAGCTGCTGGGTATTTGGGAGTTGCTGGTAGAACAGAGACTACAGGTCACCTAGAATGTTTCACCCACCTCATAAATATTCATAAAAATTTAAATTCAACAATACAGAATCCACTGTGCTGCTACTACTCCTGTTTGGGAGAGACCACTCCAATCTCTTTTTCTAGTCCTTGCATTGTTTTGCTAAATAAACTTCTACTGAAGCTGCCTGTGTCTCTCAACTGAATTCTTTCCTTCAAGAAGACAAAACCGAGGGACTACCATAACAAGCTAACTATACCAAAGGCTGTTGAGTACCAGTGCACTCAACCCACACCAGTTCTAGAACATTGCTCAAGATGTACCACAAACATCGTCAAGGTCCTAGGCACAGTAAGGGGGCACAGCTGAAAAAAGAAAGTAAAAACCTTTCTTGGAATGGAGGTCAATCTCCATGTCCATTGTAAATTTCACCCAGAGGTAAAGAATGACCTGCTATTTGACTTAACTCTCTGCTGAGCAGTGGCATTTCAAATGAATGCCACCTGAAACGTCTGGGACCAGTACCTGGTAATTGTCTTTCCAACAAGACAACATCTCATAGTAAATAAAAATAATCTCCAGACAGCAACTACTTTTAGAAAGAATTGAAAAAGAGAGGAATTATCATAGGGACCCCAGGGGCAAAATTACAATGTGTCAAGGTATTTAAAAAGCACTAAGTGATTTTCTTTCCCTCTAGATGAGATGAGTGGAGGGGAAAGAAGGTTTGTCATTGCTCTTTAGGTTTTTTTGTTGCTGAGTAAGTGAAAAGAAATGGAAAATGAGGTTCTTCCAATTTCAAACTGTTTCAATATGGTTACTCACATGCCCTACAGAGAATTCCAGAAGGCATGAACCCAGTCATAAATCGCTACACATCAGCATTTTGCATAAAAAGAAAACATCCATATCTGACTCAAGCAACAATGAAATCAATACAGAAACATTTCCAGAGAAGTCCTGCAGGTTTTTTACGCATTTACAGCTAGTATTTCCTGCAAAAAATCTTCTGACTGTTTAATAAATCAACTTTAGATCCACAATCCCTAAAGGTCCATGATTTTCTTTATCATTGCCTGGGGAGCCCCCTGAAGACACAAAGTGGCATTTGTTTCCCCTGCTGTTTCCATCCTTATTAGATGGTTTATCTCTGCTGGAGTTTTTGATGTTTTTGAATACATGGGTTAATTCATATCTTGCAGTCTTCCTACTTTAGCCCCTTCCAAAGCTTGCAGAATGTCATAAAATGTGCATCTGACCCACTTGGAAGCCAAAATATTGCACTCAGCCCTCTGGCTCAGGAGAAAACATTTCAATGTGCGACCCATAGGCCACATGCTCCCTGTGATGACTATGAATGCATCCCAGCACAAAAGCCCAAATTTACTTAAAATATAACTAGACATTTTGGCAATGTGAAGCTTGATTGCATGGTTCTCAAATGTGAGCTTTGTAGATGCTGTTGCCTCTCAATGTCAAAAGTTTGAATATATCTGCATCTCACAGTGAGTACTATTATGTCCATCCATCATCTGCATTTGAGGGGACTAACTACTGAATGTCTCAGCTACCCATGTGCATTATTTTGGATGCTGCAGAAAGTAAACTTGGAAGAGCTTCCTAAATGATGAATGGTAAGGTAATATCTACACAAATCCTAAGTATCTTTCATACTTTTATTAGTGTGTAAATCTATCGTTCTGAATTTACATAGATAATGAATGTAGTATCTGAAAATTGACCCTGGTTTTGAAGTTACTTACTCATGAAAATGAGATGTTAATATTAGATGAGACAAAGAATAACTATTTTCCTCTCGATATCATAGTAACTCTGACCAATGAGATGAGTACAACCAAGAAACCAATCACAATGAGCAAAAGTTAAAACACAGATTTCAGTGGTTAGATGCCCTTCTGTCTAAAGCACCAAATTCCTCTGCTATGTCAACCACATCTTCTTTGTATTAAACTATCCATGCAACTTTCCCTTGCATTCCAGTCTCTTCTTCAGAAATAGAAGATTAGGACAAGATTATTTCAAGGGCACATGTGAATTAGTATTTTAGAAGTATGCTTAAGGTTGGAGAGATGACTCAGTCATTAAAGGCTAGGCTCACACCACTATATATATATATATATATGCTTAGGACATATATATACATATATATATATATGCTTAGGACATATATACACAGACACAGACACAGATGCACACACATACATACATACATATATATATATATATATATATATATATATATATATATATATATATATGCTTAGGACAACACTTCAGTGTAGCTGAAAGTTCTTCTGTACCCTCCCGGCTCCTGTGGCCTCGCAGTCCCTCAGCCCCTCAGACCCAAATGAACACACAGAGGCTTATATTAATGACAAACTGTATGGCCTATTGGCTCAGGCTTCTCGCTAGCCAAACCTTATATCTTAAATTAACCTATTTCTATAAATCTATACTTTGCCACGTGGCTTGTGGCTTACCAGTACTTTTACATTTTGCTTCTCATAGCAGTGGCTGGCAAAGTCTCATCTGTTCTCTTTTCTTCTCCCCTCTCTCTCTAGTTAGAATGTCCTGTCTTACCTTATTCTGGCTCACCATTGGCCAGATTTATTTATCAACCAGTCAGAGCAACATATTTTCACAACATACAGAAAGACATTCCCATCATTTTCCCTTTTCTTTCTATTCAAAATGAAGGTTTTAACTGTGTGTTCATTTGGGTCTGAGCACCTGCGGGACCTCAAGGACATGGGAGCCAGGTGGGCACAGGAAAACTTTCAGCTACACCTCAGTCTTCAAAATATGTACCTGTTATCATTACTAATATTTCATTACATTATAAAGCCTTTAAATACTAAGGGTCTGTTTTGTTTATATTTAGATTTCTTAAATTATTAAGCATCCAGTAAACTCTTACTCAGAACATGTTAAATTCTTTGGAGCATTTAAACTGGAGGATTACATAATGAGTTACATAATGGGCAAATAGCCCAATCTCAAAATCAGTCTATATAAAAATTTAACACATAAACATACATTTATTAAAAAATAACATGATCAGGCCATAAATAAACTCCAGCCAGGTGTGGTGACATATACCAATAATTCAATGCTCACAAGACTGAGTGGAAGAATGGCTTTGAGTTCAAGGCCAGCTTAGACTACAGAGTAAACTTGGGGTACAGAATGAGACGCTGTCTCCAAAACCAAAACTAAAATCAAAACAAAACAAAAATCCAACAATAAGAAGAAATAGAAAACAAAGAAAGTCTGGGTCACTGCAAGGCCATCACCCTGTTTCCAAAGCCCCATTCTGGGGCCATCAGCTCCGTTACAATTTCTTTGATCAGCACCCCTGCTTTCTACACAATAACTACAATAATTTGTATGTTCATTTGCCATGTACTACATCCCATTTTTCTAGTCTTATAACTGCTTGTATAAAATATATTATTTATTAAAAACAAAAACAATGAAGCCTTTATGCTATTTTCCCCAAAAACTTACAGTTGAATGCATTTGCTCATAGTAGGCTCATAGGAAATTTTTGCAGAAAAAAAAATGTATAAACTCAGTGCAAGTATGTTTCACACTGAGAAGAGTAACTTGTCCTTACAAAGAAGCACACAATATTCTTCCTGTAACCAGGACTGATGGTCCAAGTTTGTGATTCCCCGCTACTTGGGAGATGAGTCAGGAGGACCACCAGCTCAAGGCTTTTCTGAACAACTTAGACAGACCCTGTTTCAACAATTTAAAGTTAAGAAGTAAAACAGTGGTGTGGGGGTGAGGCTAGAGCTCAGTTACACAGCAATTGCCTAGCATAAGTAAACCCAAGCTTCAATACCCAACACCTCCCTCACACAAGAGAGATCCTCTTTGATGTCAATCTCATTGAAACCTCATGAAATATAAGTATTTTCAATAATCATAGACTGGGCAAAAGTTAATGATTAAGAGATTGTATTGTCAGATATTTTAGCATTTAGCAGGTACCTGATAAAGTCCTGAATGCAGACTATTGGAGGCTTTAGTCTTTGGGAAATGTTAAATTATTGAAGTATGAATGTGTATGGTCTTGTTAGCTGTTAGGAAGACATTTTTAAGGTATATCATCCACGCTATTGCCCTTCAAATGAGCATGAAGATTTCTTCAAAATAGATTAAATAGATTTATTTTTAATTAGGAATGAGTGTGTGTGTGTGTGTGTGTGTGTGTGTGTGTGTGTGTGTGTGTGTGTGTATGAGTGCAGGTACTGGCAGAGGCCAGAAGCTGTTGTGAATCCCCTGGAGCTGGAGGTACAAGTAATTGAATGCTGCCTGATGTGGATGCTCAGAACCAAACTCAGGTCCTCTGAAACAGCAGTGCACACTCTCAACGGATGAGCTATCTGTCCAGCCATATCTTGTCATTTGTCTGTTTCAGATAAAGACCGGTAGTGAAACCTATCAGGAATTAGATAAAATCAGGAAGTCTCCCTGACTCATTCTCTTTAAGTTACTTGAGTTAAACTATGGTCATAATAATACTAAGTCCTCTCCAAAAGATTTTGCATTAGTCATTTAAAAATATGCACTGTATGAAGAAACAAGATATTAAACTGAATATGCTGGGGAATGAATGTGTTTGGCTGTCTGTATGATGATGACACTTTCTGTCATAGAGTCTGGATGAGAAAGCTCAGAAACCCACAGACCCCTAGTAGATTATGCAGCGGCCTGGCAGAAAGCTTTGGAACAGTAGGAGTGCTGTTGAGTAAAAGTTGCAGCAATAGGAATAGAAGGAAGAATGTAAGTCCAGGAAGGATGGTCAGGGAGCCAGATGCCTAAGACTGGAGGACCAGCTACAGCTCTGGATGCTGAAGGAGAAATGATGTCCACACAAAGGCAGGTTTCTCATCTTCATGCCTCAGGGTACTGGCAGTTTGGGGAAGGCAGACCAGGGAAAAGTTGATAAACATGATTAGACATGTTAACTAACTTGTTTTGAAGTCATACATGTTAATGAGGTGTAGCTAGAGTTTTTCTCTCCAGGTCCTGCCAAGCCCCAGCAGTCCCGTAGCCCACTTAAAAAATAAACATACAGATGCTTATATTATTTAAACTGCTCAGCCACTAGCTCAGGCCTACCATTGTCTATCTCTTACTCTTATACTCAGCCCATTTCTGTTAATCTATATGTCGCCATGTGTTCTGTGGCTTTACCTGCTGCCTTTACATGATGCTCCCTGGATGGCAAGCTGGCATCTCCTCCTCTCTGCCTTCCTGTTCTCTCAGTTCTCCTCTCTGCTAGTCCTGCATATAGTTCCTGCCTGGCTACTGGCCAATCAGTGTTTTATTTATCAATCAATCATCCACAGCACTTTCCCCTTTTCTTTTTTTTTTCAAAAAGGAAGGTTTTAACTTTAACATAGTAAAATTACATGTAACAAAACAATTATTAAATAAGAATTAGTTACAATATTAAAGAAGATATCCTATCTATCTTATATTTGTGAGTCTAAGGTTTTATATCTGACATCTGTTATCATAACTGAGGAAATTATAACTCTAGTCTTCAATACATCAAAGATCCCAGAAGGATATATTATTATCTGAGAAACAGGAGAAGGATACAAGCAACCTTCGGGAGTCTTTTTTTTTTAAATTTAATTTAATTTTATTTTACAATATAATTTAATTCTACATATCAGCCACGGATTCCCTTTTTCTCCCCCCTCCTGCCCCCTCCCCTTCTCCCCAGCCCACCCCCCATTCCCATCTCCTCCAGGGCAAAGACTCCCCTGAGGATTGAGATCAACCTGGTAGACTCAGTCCAGGCAGGTCCAGTCCACTCCTCCCAGGCTGAGCCATGCATCCCTGCATAAGCCCCAGGTTTCAAACAGCCAACTCATGCACTGAGCACAGGACCCGGTCCCACTGCCTGGATGCCTCCCAAACAGATCAAGCCAATCAACTGTCTCACCTATTCAGAGGACCTGATTCAGTTGGGGGCCCCTCAGCCATTGGTTCATAGTTTTCCATGTGTTTCCATTCATTTGGCTATTTGTCCTGTGCTTTATCCAACCTCAGTCTCAACAATTCTCACTCATATAAACCCTCCTCTTTCTCGCCAATTGGACTCCTGGGGCTCCACCCGGGGCCTAGCCATGGATCTCTGCATCCAGTTCCCTCAGTCATTGGATGGGGTTTCTAGCATGACAATTAGGGTGTTTGGCCATACTATCACCAGAGTAGGTCAGTTCGGGCTGTCTCTCGACCATTGCCAGCAGTCTATTGTGGGGGCATCTTTGTGGATTTCTGTGGGCCTCTCTAGCACTTTGCTTCTTCCTATTCTCATGTGGTCTTCATTTACCATGGTCTCCTATTTCTTGTTCTCCCTCTCTGTTCTTGATCCAGCTGGGATCTCCCGCTCCCCCAAGCTCTCTTTCCCTCGACCCTTGCCCTTCATTACTCCCACTCACGTCTAGGCTGTTCATGTAGATATCATCCATTTCTCCATCATTGGGTGATCCCTGTGTCTTTCTTGGGGTCCTGTTTTCCAGGTAGCCTCCCTGGTGTTGTGAGTAGCAGTCCAGTCATCCTTGTTCCACATCTAGTATCCTCCTATGAGTGAGTACATACCATGTTTGTCTTTCTGAGTCTGGGTTACCTCACTCAGGATGATTTTTTTCTAGCTCCATCCATTTGCCTGCAAACCTCATGATGTCATTGTTTTTCTCTGCTGAGTCGTATTCCATTGTGTATATGTACCACATTTTATTTATCCATTCTTCAGTTGAAGGGCATCTAGGTTGTTTTCAGGTTCTGGCTATTACAAACAATGCTGATATGAACATAGCTGAGCAAGTGCCCTTGTGATATGATTGAGCATTCCTTGGGTATATGCCCAAGAGTGGTACAGCTGGATCTTGGGGGAGATGGATTCCCAATTTTCTAAGAAAGTGCCATATTGATTTCCAAAGTGGTTGTACAAGCTTGCATTCCCACCAGCAGTGGAAGAGAGTTCCCCTAGCTCCACATCCTCTCCAGCATAAGGTGTCTTCAGTGTTTTTGATCTTAGCCATTCTGACAGGCATAAGGTGGAAAGATCTCCCATGCTCATGGATAGGCAGGACTAACATAGTAAAAATGGCAATTTTACCAAAAGCAATCTACAGATTCAATGCAATCCCCATCAAAATACCAACACAATTCTTCACAGACCTGGAAAGAATAATACTCAACTTCATATGGAAAAACAAAAAAAACAGGATAGCCAAAAGAATCCTGTACAATAAAACAACCTCTGGAGGCATCACGATCCCTGACTTCAAGCTCTACTATAGAGCTACAGTAATAAAAACAGCTTGGTACTGGCATAAAAATCGACATGTGGACCAATGGAATCGAATTGAAGACCCTGACATTAATCCACACACCTATGAACATATAATTTTTGACAAAAAAGCCAAAAGTGTACAATGGAAAAAAGAAAGCATCTTCAACAAATGGTGCCAGCATAACTGGATATCAACGTGTAGAAGGCTGCAAATTGATCCATTTCTGTCACCGTGCACAAAACTTAAGTCCAAGTGGATCAAAGACCTCAACATAAATCCAGCTACTCTGAACCTGCTAGAAGAGAAATGAGGAAGTAGTCTTGAATGCATTGGCATAGGAGATCACTTCCTAAATATAACACCAGTAGCACAGACACTGAGAGAAACAATCAATCAATGGGACCTCTTGAAACTGAGAAGCTTTTGTAGAGCAAAGGATAAGGTCAACAAGGCAAAGCGACAGCCTACAGAATGGGAAAAGGTCTTCACCAACCCGACATCTGACAAAGGACTGATATCCAGAATATATAAGGAACTCAAGAAATTAGACATCAAAATGCCCAACAGTCCAATTAAGAAATAGGCTATAGAACTAAACAGAGAATTCTCAACAGAGGAAACTCAAATGGCTGAAAGACATTTAAGGAATTGCTCAACATCCCTAATTATCAGGGAAATGCAAATCAAAACAACTCTGAGAAACCTTTTGGAGTCTTGCAGGGTAGACAGAGACAGATGGCAGCCTGGACAGTCACCTAATGTTCCTTTGTAAAGTTGGGGCATCTGTCTTCAGCCCACAGGTCTAGAGTCTCTCAGTCATTTCTCTCTGAATATACAAATATTCAGCCTCCACTGACATATCTTGGACAACTGTTCTCTTCTTAGCATCACTTTATGCTTGGGACCCAAGTTCTTCTCTTCTACATCTTCATAAAGCATAACATAGATTTCTGTAAAATTGAGTCCCTCTAGTGTGCTACCAAACATTAGAACCTACCCATCCCTCCAATCTAGTTATGTTTTGCCCTGTTATCTAGCCCCCCCCCAACCTTACTGACCTCTAATAACCACTATCTACATTGAGATCACCTTTTTTCCATGCTGGGTATCCATTCCAAAGTCCTGTTCATGCTAGTCAAGTGCCCCACCACGAGCCACATCTCAAGCCTTTCAGATCAGCATTTAAACTGTGTGCTTTAACTATTGAAATGGGTTATTTTATAGGAAATACAAATCGCTTAGTATTTCCTCAAAATGGTTGATTACCAAATAAGCTGTAGCTTAAGGACACCCACCCATCCCTCCCTCTCCACTGTTACAGCCAAGGGCAAGACAGTGCTTATATATTCAGTACTGGGTCCTGCAATGGCATAGAGATCTAAACTCTGAAGACAAGAGTGAATGCCAGGACTAGAGTTTCCACTGTCATTTATTTGAAAAGTGTGGACATCATTTAATTTCTAACGCCTTAGCTTCTTCCACTATAACATGGAATCACTAATACTACTTAGTCCCCATTTTAGCATAATGATCTTAATGATCCTCAGCACAATTAAGGACAGTGTGGATGTTTATTAAGGGAAAATGCTTTGGGCAGCTTTAAGAATGTGTCCTCTCTGTTAAGGGTATGTTGTGTCTTCATGGACTAAAGCATTTACCTTAGCTGTACAACAACAATAAGAACATCACTACTCTGTATTTCACATTAGTCCAAATACATCTATTAAAATAATTAGCCAGGGATGCTAGATAACTTGCTCACCAGGTAAAGGTGTGTGTCATCAAGTCTAATGGCATGAGGTGGCCTTCAGGACCGACATGGTGGAAGGAAATAGACATTTACTTCTGTACTCTGGGAGACAATGCAATAGTGAGGTAATTCCTATTACTAGGAAGTCTTTTGCACTTTTTTTAAGCACTTTAGTGTTTAAAAAAATCCATGTTTTTAAAAGGTGTTTAAAAAATAATAAGCAGAAGTTGAACTTACCCATCAAACCTATTTTGTGATGTATTTTCTTTTCTTCTTACCTGCAGTTTAGAGTGCTCATTTTTGTTACTTGTTGGAAGAATGAAGTCATTATAATAAAAGAAAACATCCAACCTAATTTTATTTTTGTGCTAATTTATTAAATACCCTTCAGGTTGTATATGAAATATCCCAAGATAATTAAGTAAGTAATTTAAAAATCTAGCAACCACTCAAGATAATGTTAGTAATTCTAGATTAAGTGGTGTCTGGAATATGCTAAGTGTCATAGTAAAGCACTGTTGAAATTCCAGCACTATTGGAATAATCACAATGAGGAAGTTGGAATGTGGGAATCAGAGTCAATGTGATGAATTTGTCATGGATATGGGGGTCAGGCAATGAAATAACCTACAGCAGAGGGGCTAGGTCTCCCAAGGATGTGCATTTCCCAGAGAGATTGGAGAGAGTGAAGAGAAGTACTCATGTGGGCAGAAGCTACAACCCCAGAGAAAGATGGCCAGCCCATGGCTTCTGATCACAATGAGCCATCAACTAAGAGCTGTTGAGGACAGATTGCAACTAATTAGTCCTGGACAACACACTTAATCCTGATAAATGGTAACTTCCTATGTCAGAAGCAACAAGGAAAAGAAGTCTTCCAACTTTGAGGGACACAAGAAAATGTCCCACACAGAGGTATTATACAGCATTGAGTGACTGAGGACTCTTTTAGGCTAAAGTAGACATTGAGTCTGAGGAAGCCAATGCCTATAATACAGTCCAGTCAAGTTTCTTTCTCAAATGGAACTAAGGATACATTTTTGGAGAGCCTTTGCTCATTGTTTTTCAATGAATTCTCTGATGCTGGAGAACACCCATGCTTTAGGCAATGGAGAACCACACTTCCATTCTGCCTTTTGACTGACATATCTCCACAGATCTTTTCTATCCCACTCTAATCTGAATGTGGAAGATCAGGAAGCAAGCTGAGCAAGCAAGAGCAGAGTAGGGAGCACCTAAGGGAGTCTGAAGATGTGTCCTAGGCACAGCTTCATTTGTGTTTGTAGCAATGGAAAGGAATGGGAAGAGAGGAATGACAAGCTTCCAGTCAGACCTAGACATAGTAGAGCCTGAGTCCACACCATCCTGGATCAGATGCATTGATGCATCTCCTGCAATGTTTTCACGGCACTAGTAACTGCAGACAGACAGACAGACAGACAGACACACACACACACACACACACACACACACACACACACACACACACACACAGAGAGAGAGAGAGACAGAGAGACAAAGAGACAGAAGGACAGAGAGACAGAGAGAAACAGAGACAGAGACAGACACAGAGAGAGAGAGAGAGAGAGAGAGAGAGAGAGAGAGAGAGAGAGAGAGAGAGAGAGAGAGAGAGAGAGAAGAGACAGAGACAGACGAGAGATGGAGAAAAAGAAAAGAAAATTCAAAAATTTAAAATAGTCCCAATGGACGTGGACTTTTAATCTTTCCACTACAGGTAAACCAGATGGCCAACTTTAGGTTACAAGAAGGATGGTTATGACCTTGTAGCACACAGCTTCACTTGACTATTGGACCATTCTTACATCTTTCAAGTATGGACTCTAAGTATGTGTACACATAGAAATTATCTAGCCGCAGACTCAGTAAGTGATTTTGGTGTAGATAAATAACTATTGAATGTATTTCTGCATAGAAGATGATTATTTATTCATGTTTAAATAATTAAACAATTAAACACAGCAAGGTAGCACAGCTCCTCCTAATCAGAGAGGTATCCTGGGTATTCTGGATGACTTTGAGTTGCACCAGCTCAAGGATCAGATGGTAGGATAAATTTGATGTTCTGTAAGCTCAGCTCCAGCTCTACCACTGTGTAAGTAAAATATTTACATATCAGACAACTTGGGTGGGTACCAAAGTTTTGTACTGCACATCTGCTAGGATTATTATAAGAACAAACTTTTCTTAATTCAAGAACAAAATCACCAGTATCATCTTTGATCCCCTTAATATAGTAAATTAATTTATAAATCTAGCCAATTAGCAATGATAACGTTAAAGTTTTGTAGGATTACTCCAAAAACTTGAGTGAAATTCTGCAGAGCTGGCAGTCTTCCCTTTCATATAATCAGCTTTGGCAAAGATTATATACTTTATGATCCATTATAAACAACCCAATTAGAAGAAATACCTTGAGGTTTGACATTTGTATTTATGAACCTCAAGCAGGGGCTTTGAACTCAAAATGTGGTCTATGAAGAAGGAAGAACTAATAGAAACCTCTAAACAGAAACTGTTATCCACCAATAAGGTCTTAAATTTGACAATTAGGCCAGGGGGGTGCTTAACAGGCTGAACAGCCATAGTTAAGACAAAAGTTGGGAATTTTGGACAAATATTTAGATGCTATATTTAAATATTTGAAGGTGAGAGAAATGATATAATTAACTAGACATAAATGCCAAGTTGGTTTTTGTTTGAGCTAATTATTGACTTTTTAGTATATACTTATATGAATTTATATTTTGCACAATAGTCTTGGCATATTAGCAATTATAAAAATTAATTTGTAAATGTAACTTTTCTGT
The DNA here is from genome assembly GCF_007827085.1 of Peromyscus californicus insignis. Taxonomy (NCBI): domain Eukaryota; kingdom Metazoa; phylum Chordata; class Mammalia; order Rodentia; family Cricetidae; genus Peromyscus; species Peromyscus californicus. The sequence goes on along the minus strand of NW_026294606.1, from coordinate 24,963,521 downwards.
TCCTGTCAGCTATATTTTGTTACTCTGTAAAGGAAATAATCCCAGGACTTAGGATAAGTACTGATATTTCTAAGCGAAAAGCACAGAAAAAAGTGAATAAAAATAATCTGTTATTTATGATTATATTATTTTTAAAAATCATGTTTCAAAAGAAGCATTAGAATCAAAGAATTCCTATAAAAATCTTCAACCAATAGAGGGTAGAATGTTGTAGCTTGTGCCCCATGTTTCAAGACCAGGCAATACAGTTTCATATGAAATGGGGAATTTTCAGTCAGAAATACCAGTACTTAATGAATGAGCTATGCTATTTATTGTGAATTATACTTAATTCTCTAGGCCTTGTTTTCCACATCCATAAATGGCTTAGTATTTATAGAGTTGTTAGAAATGTATAAAACAATACATGAATGCACATGAAACACTCTGACACATACAGAAAGGAGCTCTGTGGAGAGAGAGGTGTCTTGATTAGAGGTGTCAACTATTAGTCTATACCAATAGGTTATCAGCGGTGAGTTACTTTTAATAAAAATATTTATTTGACATACTTTGAGAGGGAGGGAGCGAAGGAGGGAGGGAGGGAGGGAGGGAGAGAGAGAGAGAGAGAGAGAGAGAGAGAGAGAGAGAGAGAATAGGTATTTGTGTGCCACAGCCAGCATGTGGAGGCCTGAGAATACTATCTAGGAGTCAGTTTTTGCCTGTCCCATTGTTTTGGGGATCCCAACTCAGGTCCTCAAACTCTCGTGGCAAGGGTCTTTCCCACTGAGTCCGCTCTCTAGTCCCTGATGGTAAGTTTTATAGCAATGACTGGAAGCCGTTATTTATACTAGTTGAAAAGCATGCATAGATGTAGAATTAGATTTAATCTGTTTTATCTTACAATTAATTCTCCCCCCACCTCTCTTGTATGTGTGTGTTCTATGCACATGTGTTACTACTCATGCCATGCTTAGTGTCCAGGAAGGATGTGGAATGCCCTATCACTCTCTGCCTTATTCCCGTGAGAAAAAGTCCATCATTGAACCAGGATCTTAACATTTTGGCTAGACTGGCCAACAAGTCATTCTCCATAGCCCTCAGGCCTTCTTAAAATGTTTAACCCTTGGGCTTCATCTCCCTTGGTAGCTTTACACTCTTGTGTTTCACTGAACTTTGCACAGTCCTCCTAAAGTCAGCTCTGGACACATGGGAATCTTAGTTGTTGTTGTTTTGTTTTTATTTTTTATTTTTTTAACATAAAAGGTAATGATAGTAGTTTAGGAAGATAGTCACCAACAAATAGCACGGAAATGCTACTTTCCATTCCCTCTGAGAACATTCACAGTGCTTCTGCCAGAGATTTTTGAAATAAAATCCAGAATCCACTAAGTCAAAACCCTTCCATAGCAGTTCACATTACATATTCATCTTCTAGCAATGAACAAAAAGTCAATTTTGAGATTGGTAAAGCAGGTATGACTGTATCAAACAATTGACGAATGATTTATGAATGCACCCTTGCTTACTGGCTTTGTGGCTGCCTTGGTGCTTGTGTTATTTCAAGGTTTCTGACGTATGGTGTATGACCTGTGTGCACCAGTTACCTAAGATCATTGATAGCTTTCAGGCTGGTGCTTTCCATTGTGGAATGGGAACACACTCTCCTTCAGGCCAGCCATGCTAGAGTACGGAAGCTGCTTCGGGATGAGTCACATTCGACTTGTTGATAGGGTGTTGACAAGGCTGCTGGAGATGCACCCCACACACCTCATCAGTGTGCTCAGGGGTCCCCCTTCTTCTGTGCCTTTTCTTCTTCTTTCTTGTCAATTGCTGTGATCTGAAGCAAGGGTACATTTGGATTGCCGTGGGTTTTACAAGGGCAGACTGAAAAAACATATACTGCCTGGAAATAAGAGAAAGTTTCTTCTTAGGTGGGATTCATTCTCTGTTCTTTTTAAGTCAAAAATGAGTTAATGGAGGCCATAAAAGAAAGCCTTGGTCCTTGCTAAGGTTATAATTCCTCAGGGTGCAACTTTCAATTTTGATTAACAATAATGGCTCAAAAGTAAATGAGAGCAAAACCTAAAATGTTATGATGGAAGGAATATTTTTAATCTTTAAAAATTATAAGTTGTTGTTCCACTGAAAACACAATGCATCACATAAATTGTGGATGAAGAATAGGATTCAACCACTTTCCTAATATCTGCCTTTCTCTTTTCTGGCTTTAAACTGATGCCTTAAAATGGTTTACTTTTGACTTTGGTAATTAAACATCCTTGGTAATGAAGGGGCCATGGCCATTTTGAAAAACAGAAGGTAATACAAGAGGTATTACCTTTAGGAGTTTATGAGTCTAAAAGTCAGCATAATAAAACATCACAGTCTCCAAGGGAGCCCATGTAAATGTGTTACCTTAGCAGTTAAGTGGATAAATGACTTCCCTGCCTATATAGACTTCTGCACAGCTCCTACATACATCATGTAAATATATATTTACTAAAGAGACCTCAAAACTTTGCTTATTTAAAAAAACATATTAAATAAATTATCTTGGTTCAGAAAATTACATTGGCACTGCCAGATTAGCCTGTGGTATATTATTTAAATAGATAGTCTATGCTTCCATGAGGAATGAATGTGCTACTTCCATAATTTTAAAAAACGAGTAGGAAGAAAATAAAAATATCCGTGCCCCTAAATTATGCAAACAGGAACTCAGATGCCTTTATGTCATACTAAATGGTTCTCCCCACCACGTGCAAGCCTCCTTGTGGGGGAAGAGGCTACATTCTATTTTAAAAGAATTGTTTAAAAGGAAAATGAATTTATTTCCTCAATATGACCCAGGAAATTCTGCTTTAAAATCGTCTAAAAATATCTAAATCACTATCATAATGAGTTGTGGAAGACAGCACAGCCAATCACAAACCTCCTCTTCCATTTGCAGCATGGGTGGACAACATTCCCATTCCCACTTTAAAGTGAGGTGGAGTACCATGTCCTGCTCACCTGCACACTGTCTTCTCTTAGTTCCTTTAAACTCGAGGACAAACAGCAACTCGAAGGAGCTCAAGGAACCTGTGCGTAGAGGTGTACTCGAGTGTTAAGTTAACCCCCTTCATTCGGAGCGATGCGATCCGTTAATAGCCTTGAGTGTGTGAATGGGGAAGACAGAATGATGAGGTGAGGATCAGACCAAATTCATTCAGAATCAAATCTCGCAAATACACGAATTGCTTCGAAACCCGCCCTCTCCTCTTTCCTCTCCCTTCTGTTCCTGTGCTCACAAGTGACCCAGTTTACTAACATGTGAGCTGCTAGCCTCTGGTTTACGTTCCTCTTCAGCAAAGGGAGATCACAACGGCATCGGCACAGAGAAGCCGCTGTAATCAGTCAAGCTGGAAGCTGACACACTTCTTAGAGTTCTGCTTGCCAAAAATAGGATTTCATCTGTTCTGGATTTTTTTTTTTTTCCCCACCTGAACCAGTTAATGTAGTAAAATGCCAGGCTTTGAGAATTCTGGACTGGGGAACCTGAGGTTTCGGTAGGTGGCGCTTCAACACAGCCCACCTGCCTTGGCTTCCGCTGGACTCTGATTGCTAATACCTGTAGTGCATCAAAGAGGCTTGGCCCAGTTTGCCTGAACTGCAGCTAGGCCATGATCCCAGGCAAGAGATGTCAAATGCAGGGGGGGGGGGGAAAATCTATTCAGAAAAAGCAAAACAAAATAAAAAAATCCTCGTGTTTGGTCATTGTCTTTACACCTGTGCACATATGTGAACACACGTTCATACCAGTATTGGCTCTGCTTCTTAAGCTGAACGCCAGTGTAAATGGATTTTAAAATATCAATGATTTATAAGCTTTATTTTAAGGGGGGTAAATCTGTGAGGTTTCAGTAATTTTAGCTTCTGTTTTTTATCTTTGATTGGGTTTTAGAGTCATGTTATGTTTATTGTGTTATTTTCCCCCTTAAAAAGCCACCCTGAAATATTTTAATGCTTAGTAGGTTTTCTCCTTGGATATTTAACTATTTAGATAAATGACTGTGGGAAAGTGCCAGTATTTCTGTGTCTAAGAAATAAAAATCAGCAGAAGGGACTATCCCCAGCAATGTTCCCTAACACAGCTATAAGCTGACATAAGCCAGGATGATTAAGTGGACAATAAGCTACGTGTCATTGGCGAACAGGAATAGGGATGCCTGGAGAGAGAGACACTCTAAAGGGATTCACTGTGCTAGGAAAGATCCCTATGGTCCATTGACCTAAAGATATCTGCGAACTTCAGCCTGGAGAGGCTGTGAGGGGACGGGGAGCTGGCTGCAGCACCAAGAAGCCCCTGTGTGTCAGGAAGACCAGAGGCTGGCAGCAAGTCCTTTACCACCGACACCTTTTCCAGAAGTTCTACAGAGCCCTGTCTCTGCTACTTCTGACTACTGTGTAATGAAGTCATGCCATACCAATCACTTCTAAACGTACGATTTAGAAGGAGATTGTTTTTTCATTTGAAAATCCCGTGAAATGGGGAAACTCTCCGAGCCCTCTTTTTGATACAGTCTTTGCCTTTCAGTCTACTGCTTTGGATTAAGTTAATTTAAAATATATACTTTAAAGTTATTAGATAGAAAAAAACAAACAAATGGAAGTCACTTGCATGACTATTTTTTTGACACATTTGACTATATTGGTATGAACAGTTGTATATGAAAGTCTAGGTTTGTAACTGCTGAGAAAATAAAATCATCAAAAGTATAAATGAAAGAATTAAAGATGGGTTTGTTGCTTCTAGGTTATATGCTGTCTGTTTTGTAATTCATAGAACTTTAAAATGTTAGCAGAAAGGTACATTTGGGGTTATGTTCTATTTCTAAAAACTTTCAAAGAACGAAGCATAGTGAATTTTAGAATAATCAGTGATTCCAACATTGAACATGATTTTCCCTCTTGAACAGAATAATAACACAAAGAAACTAAATGTCAGCTGTATCCTCGCACTTCGTCTGGATTTCTTGTTAGAGTTATCACATATTTGAAATAAAGGGACTCATGTGATTTGTGAAACTTCTCTTTTGTCTGTGAGATGTTGCTTGGCTTTTCTCTCTGAGAAACCCGCCTTTCTTTGGCCCACGCCTCTTCTGCAGGTGTTAATGTTCCATTTCTCCTCTGGATGTTTTCGTGCGTCTTTCTTGTAAGAGAGAAGGAAAATGTGTCCCCAAATTTCACAACTCTGTTACTTGAATATATCGAACAGCCATTGCTTCGTTGACTTTTCATAACATTCTCGAGGTTAAAAGGCAGTCACAACCGGCAAGTCAGCTCTTTGCTGATCCCTCCTCTAAATTCTTTTTCTGCTTTCGGCTTCCCACGTCCCACCCCAAACAAATCCATTTTATTTTCAGCAGTAGTCAGGTTTAAAATGCATTTGAAGCCCTCAGGATTTTTGCTTCCTCCTTACCCTGAAGGTTTCGGGCCACAGAATGCCAGCAGAAAGGATGGGATGGCATGAGGCCCCTTTGGTGTCTGTCATCCAGGAGCTCCCATCCGGACCCCTGCTGCGCTCAGAGTCTGGCCTCCTCCCCAGCAAAGGGCCACACAGCTCGGGAGCCCAGACACGGGAGCATCTGATGCGAGACTGGCCTAATGAAAGTCCAGCATGGGGCTAAATGAGTTTCCACCAGTGCGGGGTGAGGGGCTAATGACGACGCGCTCCCTGGGCTGCACAGCGCTGGGTTCTTTGTCAGGGCATATGGCAGTTGGCCCTGTGCCTCGCTAAGTGGTTTCCTGTTAGATTTATGCCCAGAACGTTCTCTTCCTGGCCTCCCTCCTCTGCTCTTTTGGCCTCTCCTCTTCCCTTCCTCGGCAATCCAATGGTCTCTTGGTTGGATTCTTGCACCACCAATACTTAGTGCTGTGTCTTAAAATGTGGGCCCAAGGGCCGAGAAAGAGAAGAGAGAGCATTGGCAGTGAGACCCACTGGGGTTTTCTTTCACTTGCAGCTTCTAGCTAAAGCATACATTTCTCAGAACCAGGGGGCCATCACCTCGAAATTCGTTGAACACAGTAATGTGGACAAAAGTCTTCCTTTCTCCTGTGGCTTTCCTTCCCTCCATCTTCATAATTCCTTTGCTTACAAGTTTTAGATTAATTTAATTCTGATCTATACTCAAGTCCAAGGCAGAATAAGAATAACCTTGACTTTTTTTTTTTTAAAACTAGGCTTGTCTTCAGTGTATCATAAGTGACAACAAATTTGGAGAGATTCTCCTCTCTAGGCAAATTTGCAAGGACATGTGGTGGTATATTGTGTACCCTAATAAACTTGCCTGAGGATCAGACGACAGAGCCAGCCACTAAATTAGACACAGAGGTCAGGCAGTGGTGGCACACACCTTGAGATCTCATGCCCTTGCTTGGGAAGCACACAGGTCTTTAATCCCAGGAAGTGATATGGCAGGACAGAGGAAGGCATATAAGGGGTGAGGAAACAGGAACTCACTCTCTTTAGGGTGAGAATTTCATAGAGGTAAGAACTAGTGGCTGGCTGTTCTGCTTCTCTGATCTTTCAGCTTTCACTGTAATATCTGCTTTATTTATTATTATTATTATTATTATTATTATTATTATTATTATTATAAGACCATCTAAGATTCGAACAACAAGGACAAGTTTGGGTTTTGGGGAGCGAGCTTTGCTTTGATACAGGTAGCTGAACATCATTGTTTGAATTGTTCTCGGGGGGAAATTCCTACCATAAATATTATAGCAATATCCAAATCCTATATATGTTTCTTAAATATACATTTTACTTTTCTAAATTATATAAACTTACTAAATATAGATAAAACCAATGCCAGCTTGGGTATTTTAATATTGCCTACATGGACTAGTAGTTAAATGTGGTTTCTTTAAGTATGTAATGTGTTCCTACACCAATTTGTGTCCTGCTTGTTAAATTATAGAGGAGTTGAAGGCTAAAGAACATGATTATGAGAAGTCTGGTCGTGTGTTTCGCCCTCTACATTAGTAAAAGCTCACACATCTGAGAGCAATGGGATTAGGCAGAAGATCCTAAAGCTGAGAAATCTTGATACTTCAATATGATGGTTTAGTTCTAAGCTCTCCTCTCTCTCTCTCTCTCTCTCTCTCTCTCTCTCTCTCTCTCTCTCTCTCTCTCTCACTGTCATTAAACTTACACTTCTGACAGAAAACTTCAAGACTTAAATACAATGTGAAATATGCACAGCTGCAAGAAATTGCCCATTCTAACCCAAATACAAGTCGTCCTTTCATAAACTCACTCTGAAGGATTCTAAATGGAGTCTCTTAACAGTCACATGCTCTCCACTGAATGAACCCATTCGCTGCAAGGCTACAAGTTTCCACGGGCTCCAAGAGCTCCCCCGTGTCAGCCAGGAGGTCACTGATAGGATCTAGCTGAGATTGTTTTCTTGTAATTTGCATAGTGCAGAAATACCACTTCGTTCCATATGCCGTATGCCCCATTTTAATTTATTCCCATGACAGGAACTCCATTAATATAATTTTGGAACAAAGTGAGTGATAGGAATTTTCTGTGTCACTGAAAACTAAGCCCGCTTTCTTCTTAAGCAAATATTGCTTTAAATGTTCAGGAGAGGAGCTAGGAAATGGCTCAGTGGTAAAGGGCTTGCTGCACAGGCATGAGGAGCTGGGTTTGAATCCCCAGCACTCCAGTAAAGCCAGGAATTAGAAATACATGCCCATTCCTATTTTGGGGTAGAGAAGAGGTAGGTGGATCCAGGGGCATATTAGTCAGACTGTTTAGCATAAATGCCAAACTCCAAGTTCATTGAGACACCTTCTCAAAAGCAAGGTTAAGAGTGACAGAGAAAGATGCCTTTATATACATATAAAGGGGGAGTCCATCAGTAAGTGCACACACACACACACACACACACACACACACACACACACACACACACACACACACGAGAGAGAGAGAGAGAGAGAGAGAGAGAGAGAGAGAGAGAGTAAGAGAGAGAAAAATAAATTCTAGTTATATATTTACATTTATTCTCATTGCAAACTATTTACAAAGTATTTTTAATTCTGTGATATTAAAATAAATACTAATAATTTCCCTGTATTGTGTTTTTGTATAGTGTAAATATTTTTCTTAAAACTGTGTTCTTTTTTGTTTTCATATGATTTTGAGCCTTGGTTTACATCAAGAATATAACTTCTGGTGGCATGTGCCTTTAATCCCAGCGCTGAGGAGGAAGAAACAGATGGATCTCTGCGAGTTTGAGGCCATCCTGGTCTATATAGAGACTTCTAGGATCAGGGCTACATATAGAGACCCTGCCTCAAAAAACAAAAAGAACGAAGAAAGAAAGAAAGAAAGAAAGAAAGAAAGAAAGAAAGAAAGAAAGAAAGAAAGAAAGAAAAGAAAAGAAAGGCCGCCTTTCATTCTATTACTATTGTTCCTTTCAATTTTTTTTTAATTTCCAGAGAAGTGAGGTAATGCAGAATAACAAATATAAAATAAACTGAAAAGATGTTGAATCACCATGACGATAATGTCAAGTTTTGTCACCTCAAAGGAATACAGCATTATCCAAAATTCTAATAACCATCAGTTTTTGGTCTAGTTTGTGACAGACATGACTTTCCATCTTCTGTTTTCATTATCATAACGTTACTGATATTTACACAGTGCTGGGCACAGGTACGAAGCATCACGAAGAGGAAAGACACACAGACACGGAATCTTCTTGGCTTGGGATCCTGAGGTCTTTGGACTGTGCACTCATTCTGTCTTTGATGGCTAATCTCTCTGAACCACAGTTTTAGACTAGACAAATTTGGGGTCTGGAGAGGAAATTTTCTGTTTTATCTCAGGTGTTAGCACCTGGATCAACTATCATTTGCAGGGGTCACCTGGTTGACGGAAAGGCAGTGAGTGCTTCTGTCAGTAGGTAGATAATGTAAGTCACATGGGGCCAGGCCACCTACACAGCCCCTACCAGGATGGTCTTAGCGATTAACCATTAAATTAGCTAGCATTTTGGTTGTGTAATTTGGACCTCTTTAGCTACTGATACTCTTCCCAATTTTTGGATGATTAAGATCTTGTGATGGTTAATTCATATTGCTAACTTTATTGGATGTAGATTTACCTAGGAGGCCAAGACACATCTCTCTATGTGACTGTGAGGGTAACTCAGAGTGGATTAACTAAGAGAGAATGCCAGACTGGTCGTGGAAGGCAGTATCCCATGAGTTGGGGTTTGGATGGAATACAATATGGAATAAGATAGGTTTTTATCTTTCTGCTTCCTGATCCACCAAGATGTCAGCAAGCTTTCTGGAGCCACCTGCCACCAGTCCTTCCCGGGTATGACTGCATCTCCTCAAAGAATGATCCAAAACAAACCTTCATACACATTAATTCCTGCTGAGTGTCTGACAGCAACAGTGAGGAAAGTAATTGAAATTGTCGTCCAAGAAAAAAAGCAATGCAGAGCAAAGCCCAGTGTCCGCTAAGTCACACCTGCTTGCCATCTGACCACATATATACAAATCATTAGCATACTAAATGTAAAGAGCACTTATTCAATTATTATAGGAAAAGCAGATCTGTGGTTTTAAAAGTAAGCGGGAATTTTCTTTTTAGTGAAAGCATTTTTCTTCTCTGTGTGCACATGCGCATGAATGTGTACTTGTGGAGAACAGAGGTGGGCTTCAGGTGCCTTCCTTGATCACCTTTCTCTTCATTTTTTTTGATACACAGTCCCTCACTGAATCTGGAGCATGCTGTCTCATCTAGGCTGACTGGCTGTCAAGTCCTAGGGAATCTTCCTGTTTCTGTTCTTTATATGGGTGGTTGGGATCTGAAACCTGGTCTTCATATTTGTGTGGCAAGAACTTTACATACAGAACCATCTTCCTAGACCTTTAAAGCATATTCGCATGTAAGCCATGTAGTTTCTGAAGCTATCTGTAGGAAATCTGATAGACCATTTCTAGTTCATCTTTTTCTACCATAACCCACATGCCTAGTTACTTAGCACTCTATTAGCCAAGAGACCTAAAATGTGTGTTAGCATTCTCAATAGCTAGCATGAAAAAAACAAAAAAACAAAAAACAAAACGTTTATGCATATATACTGCCTCTTATTTGAAATTTATAGAAATACATATACTTAATAAACTTCTAATACTTTGAATAAGTAATACAATATGTCAGATTAATATCCTGGCAAAGTCTTTGTCCCTCAACTATATATGTAATATAATTATACATTAATATATAAAGATACATAACAAGAGTTGAAGTTGATTTTGTTTTTGAACTTTTGCTTTGTAGAGACATAATATTTACTCTAAAGTAAGCTCACATCCCATAGTATACTATAAATAAATATACAAATAAAACCTTTGAATATATTTATACATATATTTATATTGACTTCTATTTCTAAAGAAATAATACCTCAGTTATGATGACCTAGTGATTGTCCTTACACTAGGCTTAAATTCTTAACATTGATAACCCAATTAGAGAGGAATTATTACACATTTTGAAACTGTACTTTTAAGAACTTGATATATGATAATCAAGGAAACATGAATTTTAAAAAATTTATCTGTCTGAATGTCTATTTGTACCTGAGGTTTTTTTTTTAATTGAAATTAGATTCTTTCTCATATATATATTCTGATTATAGCTTCCCTTCACACCACTCCCCCTGGTTCCTCTCCACCTTCCCTCCTCTCTGGATCCACTCCTTTTCTGTTTCTCATTAGGAAAGAACAGGCTTCTAAGAGATAACAACCAAACATGACAAAATAAAATATTATAAGATGAAGTAAAATCTTTCATATTGAAGAGGTATTTTCATGTTAGTGGCCAGTTGCTTTAAATTCTCCAGCTCAGTCAAGTTGTAATCCTTTCTTCTCTATGAGAACAAACTCCTAGATGTCCTAAAAAAAAAAAATTCATATAATTGGAAGATCGTGAGCAATTCAAAATGCAGGAAAATTGTTGGCAAAACACAGGAGACAAAAACTGAGTCTGCACAAGTGGAGAAAGTGTGAAGAAAAGGTTGCTCTGTGCCCCGTAGCTGCTGATGGAAGCAAAACTCATTTTCCCTGTTGAAAATGCACAGGTGCTCACATCAAAGTACAGTTTTAATTGCTAGCAATATAGAAATACATTGATCTGCTACATGTGGATTTATAACAATTAATTTAAGATCGATAACACTAAGTGATATCAATAATTCATGCTAAAGTGATTTTAGACTAGTTACATGATTTGCTTCTCAGGTGACAGAAAACTCTTACCAATATAGTGTGCCAAGGCAGGTGGGAACAGGGAGAGACAGAGAAGGCATGGGAAATTCCCAAACCACAGTCATCGAACAAAGGACTCTGAGAGCACACTTCCATGGTGTGGAAATGTATCTGATGTTCATGCCTCAGAACTCCATATTTGGACTGAGGTATCTTTAATAACTAACTTTTATAAGGTACATTTTTCTTACTATTTTTATCTTCTGAAATTATGTTTTTTTGCTGCCCTGGCAGGTTGAGGTGATCTCATCCACTACAACACTACCATATATTAATTGCTGGTTACAAATTGCCTGTCCTTTAAGAATCTCTAAGAAAGATCTAAATGTGTCTTTTTTTAAGGTAAATTATTTTCTACCATTGACCATAATATTTACAAAGTTCATTTCAAGTTTTGTTTTTAAGCATGTTTTTCATATAGACCACACTTTTTTCCATGTAGGAAAATCCACATATTGCTTTATGAATGGAATACCATTATCTGCTTTCAGCCTGGAAGTTCTATATTTGGGATAAGCATAGCTGGTAGTAAATATCTTGTTAACCTGAGTCCTGGAAATATGACATTTGCTGTTTATAAGTTGAAAGATTACATAATTTATATGTATTGATGGAGGATATTTCATGGCAAAATATCCTGAGACTTCATTACCTCTCATCTGGGGCTTCTGTGTACTTGAAATATTAAAGTCATTCTCGTGACAGGTTTTATGCTCATGCGTTGAATGTAAGCATGTTGTAGTAGCACAAGTGCCATAACCCACATACCTATTGGTGAATTCTTTGAAAACAAGGCTAACATGGCCACATTACATCTCCATGCTCACAACTGTAGCATTCTGCCCGGGGGGCATGTGAATGAACACTATTATTCAAAACTATGAAGGACACCCTTGCTTTCATGTTCCAGGTATAACAGCAAACTTTTGACATTGACACGGCAGCTGAGTTTGGGTTTATGTAGTACTCACTGGCTTATATATAACATGTCTTTAGAAGCTGCATAATGTAGCCCCATCTCCCATTTTCTTGAAGAAGCAGCTCTGTCAGTATTCGGTTCCTGGGCTGTTTGCAGCTGGTATTCATTCTAAGACAGAGAGTTCAGTATTAGGGAAAGGCTTACAGAAATTATCAGTAAAGGAACAAGACACAAAATGTGCAGTAGTCTATGTTTAGGGAATTCATACTCTTCCCTGCTGTGACAGTTTGAATGGGGCTCTTCTCGTGGAATAGGTGCTTTTCTAAAGTGTGTTTGCTTTCTGTTCTCATTACTGCTGTCACTCATTGTTCAACAGCAAAAAATTGTTAAGCATAAAAATAAAGTCTGAGACCAAGAAAATGCTCCTGAAGAACTCCAGAGTCAAAGTCACTTCTCTACTAGATTACAGTTTAATTTACTGATTTCACCCTGTGGGAGCTGGCTTGTTTTCCCAGTCTAAAGCGCTGCTTTTGTAACATGTTTTCAGTTTTCTGAGACTGTCGAAATGAGCACACAGGACAGGATTGTTTCATGTTGTGGAGAAAACTCACTCCAAATGAGCTGTGCAGTGTACTACAGAGATGCAGACACTCTGTATGGGTAGGTCTCAGCTCAGATGCAGAACACATTCTCCTGTTGTTTCTTTTTAGTATTTACACAAGTTTAGTCCAGATATTAAGATGGCAATGTGATCTAGATTCTCCATGACTCCAGACTCTGACCATGTCCTCAGTCAAGCATGAGACTGACACAAAATCTGTTTTATTTATTTATTTAAAACAAGAAAACCAAACTTTGGCTAACCATAGGCGGTTCTTCTTTTTTAATTCATTCAATTAAATTTGCTTTCTTCTATGAGCCCGATGGAACAGGTTCAGGATACATATAGAGTAAACAGCAGTCATGACTGTGTGATGGTTAACTTTCATGGTCAACTTGACTGGATGCAGAATCATTATGGAAACAAACCTTTGGTATATCTAAGAAGAAGTTTCCTGAAAGACTATCAAAAACAACAGGGAAAAAAAAAGGAAGCCCCATCATGAATGTGAGCAGCACATTTTCTTTTGGCGCAGGTCTTTCAGTAACTTGGAGAAAGTGAGCTGAGCACCAACCACAGTATTTCTCTGTAATCCCTGACTAAAGACATGGTGTGACTGGTTGCCTCATGTGACTGGCTGCCTTGCATTCCTGCAGTGTGGTGCCTTCCCTACCATGACATATCATCTAACTGTGAGCCACGATTAATCCTTCATGCCCTAATTTGCTTCCGTGGGGTGTTTTGTCACAATATGAGGAAGTAACTGTTACTAGGGGTTTAACACCCTCAATTTAAGATTAGACAATATGTTGTGACAAGTAAAATGCTGATGAGGACTTAAAGATAATTTTACAAGTTTTATGCACACTGAAAAGACTGTTAAAGTCTCAGCTGAGTAGTAAGGTGCATTTTGAGAATCAGGTTTTTGTATCTCATAGAATTTTATTTAGAACTTATAGTTATCCACTTTTATGAATAGAGAGAGGGTATCAAATACAGAATGTGTGACTTCATTGCATCATTTTAGTGCAAGCATAAATATTCTAGAAAATTGATTTTCATTTAAAAGAAATCAAAGCTGAATGATTTTCTGATTTATAAAGAATTACAAATCAAGCTGGAGTGGCTGGTCTAGAGGGCAAGTTCCAGGACTCATGACTACACAGGGCAGCCTGGTCTAAAGGGCAAGTTCCAGGACTCATGACAACACAGGGCAGCCTGGTCTAAAGGGCAAGTTCCAGGACTCATGACAATACAGGGCAGCCTGGTCTAAAGGGCAAGTTCCAGGACTCATGACGACAAAGGGCAGCCTGGTCTAAAAGGCAAGTTCCAGGACTCATGATGACACAGGGCAGCCTGGTCTAAAGGGCAAGTTCCAGGACTCATGACTACACAGGGCAGCCTGGTCTAAAGGGCAAGTTCCAGGACTCATGACAACACAGGGCAGCCTGGTCTAAAGGGCAAGTTCCAGGACTCATGACTACACAGGGCAGCCTGGTCTAAAGGGCAAGTTCCAGGACTCATGACTACACAGGGCAGCCTGGTCTAAAGGGTAAGTTCCAGTACTCATGACTCCACATGGCAGCCTGGTCTAAAGGGCAAGTTCCAGGACTCATGACTACACAGGGCAACCTGGTCTAAAGGGCAAGTTCCAGGACTCATGACTACACAGGGCAGCCTGGTCTAAAGGGCAAGTTCCAGGACTCATGACTATACAGAGAAACCCTGTTTCAGGGTAAAAAAAAATAATAGTCAATAACTTTGATAAATATAGATCAAATCTTTGACACAGTATCAGATAAAAAAATTCCACACCAAAGTGAAAAATATACAACATTAATAAGTAGGATTTATTCCTGACATGCAAGGACAGCTCAACATAGGCAAGAATAAAGATTCTGTGTCATCCAAGTGAAAGGTAAATTTATAACAGAGTCTCAATAGATGCAAATAATTGATGAAATTCAACATCTTTTCATGAAGAAAACATATCAATAAACTTAATGAAGGAATGTCCCTCAGCATAATAAAAACCAAAGGTGCCTCACACTCATCTTCTCAAGAACATCACTAATTGAACTCAGGGAGGTTTCAACAACAAAAAATGGGGACATGAAGTTGAGAGAGACAGATAGGCGGAGAGGCACAAAAGTGTGTTGGAAGGAGTTGGTGGTAGATGGACATGATCAAAATACATTGTTTAAACACATATAATTTTCAAAGGATAAATATAAAATATAATTTAAAAATACTAATAAAAGAAATTGAAGAAGATCCAAACAATAGAAATAGATGCAAGTTCATAAAGCTGATGAATTATTTTTGCTAAAATGTGAACACTGCCCAAAGCAATCGGATTCAGTGACACAGCTATCAAAATTCCCATGTCACTTTTCTAGCATAGGGTCTTTAAATCTGTGTGAAATGTGCAAACAAACAAAAAACAAATACGAATAACTAAAATGATTGTAAGCAAAGCAAAAAAAACACAAGAAAAACAATCTAATGCTGGGGGTATTAGACAACCTGGTTTAAAAATATATCACAAAGTCACAGTCATCAAATATGCATGGTGTTAACACAAAAGCAACCTACAGAGTTCACTACAGAGTGAACAGAACAGAAAGCAGAAATAAGTTCACTTGCTATTTGACAGAGGTACCAAGAACACAGAAAGGGGAAGGGTCTTTTTAATAAATTGCATTGGCAAGACTAGATATCTGTGTGTAGTAGAATTAAATTGGAAATTTACCTCACACCATATATAAAAATCAATTCAAAATGGATAAAAGACTACAGAAACTCTAACAAGAAAAAAACAAAACTTCAAGCCCTAGGGCTTGATGATAACTTTGGTGATAATACTTCAGGAGTATAGTCAACTGAAGCAACAGGAAGTGAAAAAATGCATAAAACAACAATCCAACAAAGACAACCACAGTGGAAAGGATACATTGAGGATGAGAGTAAAGGTTGAGACATCTGTAAAGGGCTTGTCTGATAGGGGATGAATAACCACAATATGTAAGCAAGAACTTAATAGGTCAACAAACAAAGACAAAGTGTGTAAAAATATTTAATTTCAGCTCTCCCCCATACATGTATCTCTCTCTCTCTCTCTCTCTCTCTCTCTCTCTCTCTCTCTCTCTCTCTCTCTCTCTCTCTCTCTGTGTGTGTGTGTGTGTGTATGTGTGTGTGTGCATGTTTTGTTAAGTTTTGTTTTGTTATGCTTGGTTTTTGTTGTACATAGTTCTGTTTTGCTTGAGATTTAGTCTACTATGTATCTCAGAATGGTTTCAAGCTTGAAGGGCTCCTGCACCTGCCTCCTGAGTGCAGGAATTACACACACGCAGTGACACACCTCACCTAATAGGTATTTCTCAAAACAAAACACGCATTGGCAAATACATGTTTGAGTTGTTCCCATGGTGTTAATCACTAGAGAAATGCAACTTCAAACCAAAACCAGAGGTGTTGCTTATTTGTCTCCTTGTTATTACAAATCTGACAGGAGCAACTTCAGGAAGTGACTGTTTACTTTTCCTCCCAGTTTGAGAATACAGTTCATCATGACAGGAAAGTCATATGACCGGGATTATGAGGATGCTAAACTCCTGTATCCACATGCAGGAAGTAGAGGGATATGAATGTGAATGCTCAGGTGCTTTGTCCTTTTTATTTAGTCTAGTGCTTCAGTTGACAGAATGATACCATCCAAGTTAAGGTAGGATTTCCCACCTCAGCTATCCTAATCTGCATTATCCCTCATGAGTGTGCCTGGAGCCTTGTCTGCTAGGTGGTTTTAGATCTTATCATTGTGACGATCAACATTAACCCACTTGAAATATCACTTCTCATCCATTGAAATATCTATTAGCAAAAAAATAATAACAATGTTAGTGAAGATGTGGAGAAAAGGGAACCCTTCCTTGTACTCTGATGGCAGAGATAAAGCTAATAGAGCCATTCTGGAAAAGGTATGAATAATCTTCAAAGATTAAAAAAGGATCTACTGTGTAATATAAGCAGCCTCACTCCTTTATACAAAAGAAATGAAATCAGTATGTCAAGAGATATCTACAATCCCCAGGTACATTATAGAAATACAATAGATTAAAAAAGAGAGAGAAAGAATCAAATTAAGTTGACTGGTAAATCCATTAAAAACGTAAAAAGAAAAAGGTCCATCTACACAAAGTAATACTTTACATGCCTTGAAGAGAGATATTTTGTCATCTGAGACAAACTAGATGAATCCAAGGGCTTCAGAAAAGGCCCAGTGGTTAAGAGTGCTTTCTGCAGTTTACAGAACACGTATAGATGGCTCACAACTGACTGTAACTCCAGCTGTAGGGGATCTGACACCCTCTTTCTGACCTTCCTGGGTGTTCACACAGGTGTGCATACTCATGCACAGACACACATACTGTCTTAGTTATTTTTCTATTGCTGTGATAAAACACTATGACCAACTTATAAAGGAAAACATTTAGTTTGGGGCTTATGGCTTCAGAGGGTTAGTGTCCATGGTGGTAGAGCAAAGAAATGGTGGCAGGAGCCGCTGAGACACACCAGGAATTGTGATGATCTTTTGAAACCTCAGAGTGTGCCTATAGTGACACATACATAACTGTTTTACTAGGTTAAAGTTAAAATCTTCCTTTTGTTTAGAAATAAATGGGGAAGTGATGCAGGAATGTCTCTGTGTGTTGTGAAAATATGTTTCTCTGATTGGTTGATAAATAAAACTGTTTGGCCTATGGCAAGGCAACTTAGATATAGGTGGAAAATCCAAACAGAGAGAGAGGAAGGAGAAAGGCAGAACAGAGGAGACACTGCCCAGCTGCTGCCATGAGAAGCAAGATGTAAGCCACGAGTCATATGGCAAAGTATAGATTTATAGAAATGGGTTAATTTAAGATATAAGAACTAGATAACAAGAAACCTGCCATGGCCATAGTTTAAAAATAGTATAAGCCTCTGTGGGTTTACTTGGGTCCAAGTGGCTGAGGGATGGTGGGTGAGAGAGATTAGTCCTGACCATGAGTCAGCGGGACACAGAAAAATGTTCAGCTACACACACACACACACACACACCCCTCCTCCAGCAAGGTCACACCTTCTAATCCTTCCACTAGATTTCTACCACCTAGGACCAAGTAGTGGAACATATGGACCCCTGAGGGCCATTCTCATTCAAGCCACTACACACCAGAGAACCTCACACTAAGGGACATAACAGCCTCAGAAAGGAAAGTGCTGTGCAACCTCACTTTATATGTAGAATCTACAGGGAAAGAGGGAGATGAGGAAACAGTGAGACACTGCTCAGAGGTTGTAACGTTTTATTCAGACAAGAAAAATGAATTATGCAGATCTATGTGGAGGGCAGTGACTATAGTAAATAATAATATATTGTGTACTTAAAAGCTACTCAGTGTAGGTCTTACGTGTCTTCTATACATACACATGCATGTGCATGTACATGCATACTGTACATATACATGCACATAAATGTACACACATGCTGTGAGATATTCTGTAACACATTTGATGGCAAATGTGTTAATAAAACACTGATTGGCCACTAGCCAGACAGGAAGTATAGGCAAGACTAACAGAGAGGAGAATTGAAGGAACAGGAAGGGAAGGGGAGATTGCCTGCAGCCGCCACCAGGACAAAGAAGATGTAAGGTACCAGTAAGCCACAAGCCATGTGGCAAAGTATAGATTAATAGAAATGGGCTGAATATAAGAGTAAAAGCTAGACAATGATAGGCCTGAGCTAATGGCCAAGCAGTTTAAATTATATAAGCATCTGTATGTTTATTTTATAAGTGGGCTAAGGGACTGCCGGGAATTGGCAGAACATGGAGAGAAAACTCTCCAGCTGCACACACATGTTAACAAGAACATACACATAAACACTCAAATATAGCAGACACACATGCACATATATGTGCACATACCACACAGATAAGAAATGTTGATTTGATTGCTTATGGTATTCATTTAATAATATATACTTATACAAAAATGTCACATTAGATAACATGTTTCTAAACTTGGGCACAGTGGCTGTGCCTTCATCTACTACTATCTCAACCAGCAATTGCAACTCTACAGTTACTGGCTTGCTTCTAAGCAGCAGCCTGCCTGCTCAGGGCGTGTAGTCTGGCAAGAATTCTGCTCCTATAGGCACTGTCCCTGTCACTACCATTAAAGTTACCTCTAACTAAATCTCTATTGTTCTAATTATGAATAAAAGACTTGAGATCCAAAGGCTAAGGTGAAACCCTGTGAGCTCAGAGGGTCTGAATAGCAAGTAGCTAACTCTCTCTTCTTGCTGACATACACAGAAGACCCATACCTCCTCAGCTTTGTCAAATCAGAAATACCTGTGCTACTCTAAACCCCACCCTACTCTTCCTGGGTCTCTTCTCTACCTCTCCTGGATGCCCTCTGAGGCTATGATAACTTTCTGTCAACTAGTTGCTAATGCAGCCTCCTGACTCAAGGTTTATTTTATTTAATTAGCGCAAATGCAAACTCAGGGTTCACAGTGTGATCGAATACCCCCCAACATTAACATATAATTTTAGTTTTGAATCAATTCTATATCAGTAAAACTGGAGAGAAGTTTATAATATAACACATTTACCCTGTAACTTACATGAGTATTCAAACTTTGCTTCCATTTTAAGTGGAATACATTACATTTTGTAGCACCTGAACACCAGCAGAGTTGAGCTGGCATTCAGCAAGAACTGCATATACATGTTAAATTTTATGGCGTCTTTCTTTGGACAGAGTATCATTTCTGCATGTGGATCACACTTCACTCTGACTTCATCTCTAGTCCTGCTTTCAGTTCATGTCCCCCTTCATCCTAGAAAAGCTACAGTTTGGGAAATATTCTAATGTGTCAAGAACTGTGATTAAGGGATATCAAATCCATCACTTTGTCAGTTCCACAAGTACAGGATGTAGTAGTTATCATGTCCACTTCAGAAAGATGGAGCTATGAAAACAGTAACTGCTCCACTTACCGTCATGTTTAAGAAGCAGGAGATCCCATTTGATCTTAAATTAAATAGAAAAATGTATGCTTTAACCATTACTTTGTTCTTAGTTAAACTTGTCTTGGTAAATTTTAATCTGAAGACAAGGTTAGGGCTGGGGATATAGCTCAGTGGAAGATTGCTTGCCTAGGCCTTTGTACTATGCCCTATACTTATACATGCACACATACGTTAACAAGAACATACACATAAACACTCAAATATAGACCAGACACATATGCACATAAATGTGCACATACTACACACACACACACACACACACACACACACACACACACACACACACACGAGGAGGGGGTTAAAAATACAGCTAAGGGGTTAAAACTAGATTCTTAACTAATTTTAAAAATGCAAATAAGCAATCCTGGAATAGTGGCATATGCTTTTAGTCTCAGAACTGAAGGGGCAAAGGCAGGTACAGAGCGAGTTCCAGGACAGCCAGGACTAGACAGAGAGACTCTATCTCAAAACAAAACAAAACAAAACAAAACAAAACAAAGGCAAATAACCACACAAGAACTTGTGAGTCTGAGCACATTATTAGGAATGTTCTGGCACCTGTTAAGCAAATGATTGTCAAACTTAAAATCCATTACAAAAGCTTTTAATTGCTTATTCAGTGAATGCTGATGTTTGCCCATGAAAATTATGAATGAGGAAGACAGAGGAGAAATATTTTCTTAATACTGCATTTTGGAAAAGGTCAAATAATCCAGTGTCCTCAGGTTGATTTTAAATTATGAGTAGTTCTACAGAGAATATGTGGCAGACATTCTGTATGAAGTGTTCTGATTCAACTGAGACTAAGTATGTGCCGGCTGGTACTGTAAGGACAGGGATCCTAGACAGAGAACATAAATGCTGTGTTTTACATTTAATAGTCACACAAATTTGACATCCAAGTTTCTTTCAAAGTAATGTTTTATGATCAAAATTATTTAAAATATTACTCTTCACATGCCTGCTCTCCAGTGCTTGGGAGGTAGAGGCAAGAGGATCAGGAATTCAAAGACATCCTTGTCTACATTGCAAGTATTATGACAGCCTGGGCTACAGAAGAATGTCTCTCAAAAACAAAACAAATTAGTAAAATTCCCCTGTTAGATATTGGATAATTACTGATGACTCAGCAAGCTAAACATCCTTATTCTGTGGAAACTAGCATGCCTCCTTATGCTGTGAGAAAGAAAATACCTTCAGAAGGTATTGTCAAACCCGGGTACAGCCAGGAGTAAGCATCTACTCTTCTATAAAAATCATGTTTAGAAAGTCACAGGTTTTATTTGAATAGGAATAGATGTGTTTTTTTTTTCTTTTTTCATCACAGTAGCAAAATACACAAGGTAATCCAGTTAAAAAGTAAGAAAGAATTATTTTGGTTTGGGAGGTTTCAGCTTTAGTCCAACAGGAGGCAAACACATTCTGATGTGGAGTAGACGGCAGAGCAATGCTGCCTACCTCATGGTGTTCAGGAAGTGAAGAGAAAGGAAGAGTCCAGTATCCATGATTCCCTTCAAGGTCACTTCCAGTGACCCAGCTTCCTCCCACTGGGTCCCCTTCCCTAAGGGACCCCCTTCTCAAAGGTCCCTCTACATTCCAAGAGCACCAAAGCTTATGGACCCTTCAATTCATGCGCCTTCAGGGGACATTTTCAATTCAAACCATAGTGATGGGTTTATTCATTTGCTTGCAAGATGTTCATAACTAAGACTAATCCATTCTTGAATTGATAAAATATTCTTGATTTCCAAAGAAATAGGAATATATGACTCATCTGCCTGTTGAAATCTGTGGTTGTGTCACATTTGATGACGATGGCTTTGCTGATACTCTTTCAAGTTTGGAAGAAAACAAGCAAGCTTTTAAAATATAAATATAAGATCACATATTCACAAGCTACACAGAGCACTGACAGATGGGTTCCCTTTGTCACTATGGTACAGATACACTTAGCAGGCCTGTCATACTCAAGGCACTGTGGATGCTGGGGTTATGCGAATTGGTACCTCTGCCATGTAAATGAAGGCTGTGCAGCTATGCACATTTTTTTCAGCACCAGTGCCTTATCCCCAGGTGTGTGAATTTTCAGAGTTGCAACACTTTTTTCACACGGTATTGCTGTTGATGGTCTATTTTCTTCCAAGAAAAAGCTTCCCAGGCAGCTGCCTCTCTTGCAGACCATCTTTGTTGATTTCCTTTGGCCTCTCCCTGTGATTACTTGCAGCTGGGCTCCATTGCAGCAACATTTTTATATCGTGTACAAGATTAGAGCAAACAAATACTCTGACTACAGTATTCTCCAATTACATTAATTTTATCCACTGATGTCTTTATTTCCTTCCTTTCCAATTTAGATCTGTAATGTGAAAATTGGCCCTATTTTTGTGCCTATTATGATGCTCTGAATCCTCTCTTTCTTCCCACATGGTGCTCATTGCAAAAGAAGACTTCACAGGCAGATTCTTCTAATAGGAACAAGAGGATTGTTCTGTTTTGCTGAAGAATCCCAGAGTCCCACAAGAAACCTTCCAAATTTTGAACTGGAGGGGACTTCTCCAAGTGCCCACCAGGAAGATATGTAGCAGCTATATCACCTCTGCCCCCTAAATCTTCTTTTACCTCAGGACAGAATCATGGTGGTTGGATCTGATTAAATAGAGGAAGCTAGAGAGAGATTCAGGGCATGCAGCAAGCCAACAATGACTGGAGATTTCAAAAAGGAGGAAAAGACAAAAGAGATAAGAGGGATAAAAGCAAACAGTTCTGAATAAAACAAGCATGATGTTGCATGTTGTGTACATAATGAGGATGGTCCAGTCTGTCATCTAATCTCTCTTTTTATAATTGAATTAATTAATTAATGTGTGTGTGTGTGTGTGTGTGTGTGTGTGTGTGTGTGTGTGTGTGTGAACACAAGTGCAAGTGTGCCCAGCCATGTGTGTGGAGCTCAGACAATATCGCTGGAGTGAATATTCTCCTTTTCCCTAGGGTTCTAATGAACCAACTCAGGTCATTGGCCTTGGAGACAAGTATATTCCTTGGCTGAGGCAGCAAACCTGCCCTGTCATCTCTTACATTGTGACTTGTGACTGAGCAGTCAAGATTTCTCCTGAGGAAGTGATGAGAAAATACTAACCATACACACTCATGGCTGAAAAACAAACAAACAAACAAACAAACAAACAAACACCTTAAAGTCTATTAAAGTTGGATCCATTTTTAAAAAGAGATCTTTTTATTATGAGTATGAATGTGTATGGGAGCATGTACGTCCATGAGTGTAGTTGCCTCTGGAGACCAAAACGAAGGTCATCAAACACCCCAGAGCTGGAGTTATATATGACTGTGAGTTGCCTGATATGGATGCCAGGAGCTGAACTGTGGTCCTCTGCAGGGACCTGATGTTCTCTCAAGTGCTGAGCCACCTCCTCGGTCCTGAAATCATATTTTAAGGTTAAAGAAATAGCTGTGTACAGTGGAACACACCTAAAGTTTCAACGTTTGGACTTGGGAGGCAGCAACAGGAGGACTGTGGCAGTTTGAGGCTAATCTGGAATACAGAGTGAGGCTCTGTCTCAAAAAACCAAGAAATAAATAACATTCAAGAAAAAAATATTCGAATATGTGCTAACACCTATAATGTAGGACTCATGCATACATATGCAATTTTTAATTTAGTAATTGCCAAAGAGTTTAAGTTTCTTAACTATAGAACAGTAATTTTATGGTGAACTGTTACGTAATAAGAACTATATAAGCATTCCAGATAATTTGATGTGAAAATGTCACCTAATTCTGTGTGATAAACATTTAGAAAATAGAAAAGACTGATATTTTGCTTACATTAAGGACATGTTCACAGGAGCAGTCACCATGAACCTAAAGAGAAGAGACTCAAAGTTGTTTGTAAGAACTGTCTGCCATTTGTGGGTGATTCTAATATTCCTACTGTAAGGGTGTGTGGGGGTCTCCTCAAAGTCAGTACAGAACACACCAGATACCAAATTTTCAGCACAAAGGAGACTTATTACCCCAGAGGAGTAAGTAGGGTGGAGGTGGAAGGTGACTGCCTCTGGATTGGGTAAAGGCAGACAGCAGGCAGCGGTGGCTGGCGTATTTTGCAAGAGTTGGGTTTTTAAGGAGAAAAAGGAAGAGTCTGTGCTGTGGTAAGTTGGTAAGTCCTGATTGGACATATTAGCCAAATAATGAATGTTGATTGTAGGACCTTGGTGTTTTGTCTCAGGAACGAGTCAGTGGCCACATAAGGGAATGGACCTTGGGGGCTAGCTTTAGGAATGTAATCTAATGGTCTTTTAGCAAGGGGGAGGAAAGGGTAAAGGATGAAACCTGTCCTCTTCATGCTTGCCATGCTGGGCCTGTTGGAGAGTGCTTCACCTATTTTCTAGGGAAAGATCCATGAATCTCGGAAAGTGGACACTTGTAATCTCCTTGACAATATACAAGTTGTTGCTATATGACTGTGGCATGCTTAGCATTATAATCCTTATAAGGTGAATATTAAAATTGTAACTATGTAAGTAGCATGGTAAAATAAAAGACAGGGAGCCACTCTCTGGATATTAATAGTTTATACTAAAAGTGAATTGTTTTCTTTACTTGACTTTCCTGGTAAGGTAACATTTCCTAACACTATTCTTTTTATTCATGGAGCAATAAAAACAAATCATGACAGAGATCCTGTGAGAACATGCCCAACCTTTAACTCCCTGCGCCAAGGTGAAAACCAGTTGTAACAATTCTTATAATGTCTTTTCCAAAGCTCCCAGATGGTGACTGAGTCTTCTATTTATATATTTTAATGAGCTCAGGCAACCTGGTCTCATAAATTAAAAGAATGGTCATTGCAGTTTCACAAACAAGACTGTCTTTGATTTGGTTTAGGTTCCATTATATACACAAACTGTACTCAATACACAAAATCAATAATGTAGTCATTGCCAAACTTTAGACTCACTCCACCCACATTCAGGTCTGTTCTTGCCTGGATTCTAGACCTGTCTGATCCACAAATGGTTTGATTCCCATCTCAGCCTTCACTCATTCTGGTCTGAACTTAGCTGTGAAGTTTCTCTTTGGATTTTACTTTTTAAACAGAATGTTTTGTACTGACCAGTAAATACATGACATTCATGTCCGTGAACAGATTCCTAGCTCTCAAAGCTTACATGTCATCTATTCCACGTGTGCCACAGATATCATCAGGGTTTGGGATTTACCAATGAGTACACTGGAGTACTAAACTCTGAAGTTTGATTATCCCTTGTTTTCTAGTCCCTCCAACAAACATAAATCACACAAATGCAGACGGCATTGAACGTAAAGTACTAACTCAAAGACCCTGCCCCACTTCTAGCTGAGAAACTGTAGTTTTTCTTTAATTCTCTGTAAACTCCTGAGGTTTGGGTAACATTATTTCCAAAGACCTTCTGCTATTGGTTAAAATATTAAGGCAACTCCATGTAGTTAAAAGGGAGCTTTATTTTGTGGGGTAACTTACAAGTGGAGGAATAGGTTACAGGGTCTGGGAAAGGTGTAGCACAGTCCAGCAGTGTTCTCTGGAGAGCTCTGCTTGGTCTACCTCCAGCGTCCAGGGTCCAGGAACCAAGAGAGTTCCCTCATCTGGATCTTGGGTCTTTAGGGGTCCTCTCTGGGCTCCGCCTTGTAGGCGTGACAGTTACCGAAGCCTCAAAGGGGGTGATATTTCCAGGTCAAAGCTGAAACGGCTACCCACTACATTCTGCCATACTTTTTGATTTTCCTTAATCTCTTAATCCACGTTATTTGACCCTTTAACCCTATATTTTACTTTTTTACTTGTTTATTTGTTTGTTTTTATGTCTATGGGAGTTCTTCTCTGCATATATGTCTGGGCACCATATACAGTCCTGGTACCTGAAGAGGCCAGAAACCTGCAGACCACAGAGGGCCCTGAGACTGCAGTTACAGGTGGTAGAGAACCACCATGTAAATGCTGGGAACTGAACCCAAGTCATCTGGAGGAACAGACCCTACTCTTAATCACTGAGCCATTGCTCCAGCCCCTGACCCTACAAATTTTATGCATCATACAAAATGTTCTATTTAACTCCATAAATTTATAGCATATTGTTCCTTCAACAATAATATTTCCAGGGATTATTAACAATGGCCATTTCAGTAATTGCAGCAATTGATGTGATCCACAGCTATAAGTGTGTTCTGTATGCATGCATCTTGCTGTTGTTGTCTGACTGCATTCACATCAGCCAGTCTCTCTTAAGATGATAGTTCATTGTGAAACTCTTTCAAAACTTCTATTGTAACTTTGTCCTGTTATTAATAATGAGGATGCTCACACATGCTGAGTGAAAGATACGGTTAAACTGCCTCTAACCATCAACATTTGGGTAATTATAGATTATAGAATAATAGCTTATTCCTTACTTTTCATATATTCTGGTACTTAGGTTATTTTCCTATTTTCTTTTATTTACATGTATAATAGCATTAAATTAGTTCTCTGTACTTAGATATTTATTCGAAGACTTCATGGTGAGTAGAAATGATGTTATTTATCTAAGGAAGCATGAAGCTCCCATATCTAACTTTGGAACTGGAATCTGAAGCCAGCATTAAATAAATTTTCTATCAGAGAGACTTTAATATCAGTAATGGAAACAGAAAACAGCCCAAAACTTAAGAGAGTTTTAGAAAGAGCTAATAGGAGATGTGGTTCCAAGAGAAACCCATTGGACAACAATAGAATTTAAGAGAATTTAGAGGTAATTAAAAGGGATGAGGGACATAGCTTAGAATCAGGCTTGAAAACCTTACGCAAAAATAGGGATGTTACAATTGAGAATATTCTTTATCAAAAATGTGGAAATGCTTTGAAAGGAGAGAGTTACTTATTTTCCTCTCTATGACAAGTATTATATCCACTCTCCCATAGCTAGCTCTCAGTAAATGCAGTGAATCAGAGGACAACAGCCTCCAAAGCCTGGGCTCATTCACACGATTCACACTTGTGTTTGGTTACATGTTCAGTTAAGAGTTTAGACCCAGTGGTGAGGCTTTGATTTCCTCTCATCTAAATGAAGCATCTGTCTTCCAATGTCAGCACCTTTGTTAACTCATGGAGCTTCTGGGTGCTCTACAGAAAATGTCTCCTATGAAACTTAATGTAAACACAGGGCAAACACATCTTCATGGTAAAGTAGGTTCTAGAAAACTATGGATGTTGAACATATTTAGCTAACAACAGTAGTATTTTCACTGTGTAAAACAATATCTGAAGAAGTTAAATTGGGAAGTGTGGGCACATCATTTTGATTTGTTATACCTACTCTATGAGGCTAAAACAGTTACAAGGGGATTTAACTGGGATTTTATTCAACATGTTAGAATGCACCATGGCTTTGGAATCAATTATGTCCTGGGTTTATGTATAAGAGCTGCTAATTGATTACACTAGCTCACTGAGACTAATTACCATCTGAAATCTACTTGCCCCACTTACAAATACCAGAGTAAGGTTTTCTATTTGAGGATAATTTATATTTATTATATATTTAAATTTAAAATTTTAATGATGCTTTTTCAAGACAAACTAGTGTTTCAAACAGGATGTAGACTCCCTATATCAAATAAATCCCAAACTTATTAAAATCAACACAAAGCAGCAATGGGGTACTAGAAATAGCCTAGAAGGAAAAGTGAGTCATAATTCACACACACACACACACACACAAAAAAAAAAAAAAAAAAACAATCACCATTAAATCATTGAACAATCACCATAAGAGAAGGGAAAGAATGATTATCTAGGGAAGATTTTATATAAAATAATGAACTCAGATCAGGGACATGATCAGCAAGCAACCATATCTTACCTGCCATGGATTGGAAAAAGATATTGTTGTCAGAGTTGGATGTTGGGCTGACTGTATTTAGTGTCTCTAATGAAATCTAAGCCCCCTAAGTGACTGTGAAGACACAAGAGCTAATTGCAGAATCCCAAGTCAAGGACACTCAGTTTTGCAAAAACTGACTTCAAAGAAAATGAGCAGACCTCTATAAAAGGCCCAAATCATTTCTTAGAAATCAAACAGCCTTAGCTCAAGAACTGTTTGATGTGTTAAGTGTAAATAAATCAGAAGCATATGGGTTAAAGTTTGCTTGAAAAACAGTGAGAAAAGTGGTGTTTGGCAAAGTCTTCTTTTTGTGTTTCTTGAATCAAAAATCTTTGGAAAATTGTTCAAGATGTTTAAATGACTGCCCCCAATGCATTTGCACATACTCTGGCCTGTTATAAGTATCCTGAAGCCTTTAATTCCCTTTTCCTATCATCTCTGGATAAAGTTCAATTCAATTTTCTACCAGCTGTTGACTATTCTATCTAGTGCATTGACTTTTTGCTATTGCTGTTTTGCTAAGTATGTTTACTGGTTTTACACATTTTAGAAAAAAAATGACTAAAAAGATTCAACTGCTAAATATTTTAAAATATTTGTCATTACTATTTAAATATCTTACTCCCTAAATTGTCTTTGTTTGTCAGATTGTTTGAAGTAGAGTGAAATTCAGATAAGATCAAATTGAGAAGGAAAGTTGATAAAATAGAGCAGGATAGAAATAATATTCCATGGGAAGTTCAATATTTGATACAAAACACTGGATTAAATATTCAATAGAGAGAATGGGAATATAAAAATAAAGTGTTAAAGAGAAACTGTCATTTAAATATCAGATTGCATAGTGCAATAATAGAAGCTGAAAATTATGTAAGCCTTTAGAATTTTAATTCATATGTGAATGTGCTTTCTTGACTTGCTTAACTCTGAATTTTCATCTCCCTAGATACCTATTTTCTTATACATTTAAGGGTATAGAGAGTATATGAAATGATAGCCAGTTAACTTCTCATCAATGAGTATTTCCCAAAGGCCACAGCTCATGACATAGGTTCTTATAATATAAATGGAGACTCGGGCACATTTGGATAGTAAACTTAATACCAATTTAAATATTGTAATGTGCTGGCTTTTAACAATATGTTAACCAGTGCAATGAGAACAACCTGGTTCATTTTGGATTCACAAGATGTGTCTTCTGTGGTTTAGATCATGAGTGTTCAGGGTGGGCACATGGAGTGCAGGACAGATTAGGCTGCCAGTAGGCTGGCAGATCAGGCAGGAAAAGCTTGTGCTCTCTGCTTAGAGATGATCTGGAATCCTGTGAGTTGGAACAGTGTTTTAGTCTGCCTAGGCATCCATAACAAAGCACCATTTGCACAGAAGCTTAAAAAGCTGATTGTATTTCTCATGTCATAGAGGTAGAAAGTCTAACATGGGCATGCTGCAACAGTGGGGGGTTTGGGGAGGGTTCTTTTGTCACTGATAAGAGCCTCACCCTTAGGACTACACCTGAACTCAGTTATTATCTTCAAAAGGCCCCACCACTGAATACCATCACATTGCTGGTTCAGGCTTCAACATACAAACTTTTGAGGGCAGAAAATGACACAATTCTATCTATAACATTTTCTTCTTGGTTTCCAAAATTTATCTCCTTGAATGAAAAATATATCCATTTAATCCCACTAGTCCTAAAATTTTAATGCATTCTAACTCTAAACTCTATGTTTCCATCCAAATGTCATAGGAATATATACACCAGGTGTCTAAAGCATATAGATGATACTTAAGGTATAGTTTGTCTTGAGGCATAAATCCTCACTAGTGATGACCCTGTGAAATCAGACAAGGTACATGCTTTGATGTAATGATGGATCAGATTTGGACTCTCTCACTCCAGCCTTCGGGATTCCATTCCTTTCTAAATAATGTCCTTATGCTAACAGTAGACACCCTTTAAGGCTGAGTTCAACTTAACTTGTACTTTGTCCAATCACTGACATTGGCTAGTTAGTACGGTGGATGAATGTCAGCAGTCTTAACCTGCAGAGACAAGCAAGGGATACCTGGAAGCTTTCAGAACGTATCTATGGTATTTGAGTGGAGAGTGGAAATCCATGAGTTTACATTCTTTCTCCACTTTATCTAGAGAAAATGGAGTTTGGCAACTAATCTCACAGTATTAAATTTGCCAAACATGTTTTTAAAACAACACATTTCATCAGTTTCCTGAATGTTTCTTTCTCTTGAGTAGTTAATTCAGAGTATCTAATAATGTTTGTGGGTGTATCTCAGTGCGAGAACCCCTGTCTTACATGTTTTATCCCAGGCAATGGGGAAGAGAGAAGTATTCAGTATACATATTTGTAAGATTATGCTCTAGACTCTAAGTGTTTCATGCCTAGGAAAAGGCTCATTATTATAACTGGGTAAATCCAGTTTAAAAACCAATTCAGGAAATTTCACAGTAATCTTGGAAAACAACCTGCAAGCTCGTCCTTCATCTAGGACAACTGCTGGTAGCAAAATCTGTATTAGTTAGGGTTCCCCTGAAAGAAATAGAAGCAACAGAATACAGGATAGGCAGACTGATAGCCGCATTATATAAACTGATTAGGAAGCTGAGAAGTCCCCAAATCTGCAGTTAGCCAGCTAATCAAGGAGGCCAGTGGCTTGAAAGCTGGCAGACTCCACTTTTCAAAAGGACTGAGGCTTCATTTCAAGTCTGGGGGTCAGAAGAGGCCAATGCTTTGACTCAAAAGAGGGCCAGCCCTAGTGATGAGCTGATAAGAACTGGAGAAGCAGTCTGTTTTACTGTTTGTGGGTGGAATGTTAATTTCATCTAAAAACAAGCTCACTGACACACCCAAACTAATGCTGCATCAAGCATGCAGGTGGCCTATGGCCTAGTAAGCTGACACATAAAATTAACTGCCGTGATCTATCATGAATCATTCAATTACTCACTGAACTCAAAGACGGAAAGGATGAATTCAAACAAGTTTTGACAGAATAAAATCATGGTTGGTCTCTGTCTATAAGGATTTTCCTGCCCACAGATACTAATCTTGCTTTGCTTCTTATCCTTATCTTTCAAACAGACAGACATCAAACTATCTCCACCTTAATGGTTCCCTTAGAATCTTCTTATGCATGTAATTATTGTTCATTTTAGCCTTTTTTCTTTTCTTTTCTTTCTTCCCTCTGTCCCTCCCTCATTTCCTTCCTTCCTTCCTTCCTTTTTTCCTTTCTTTCTTTCTTTCTTTCTTTCTTTCTTTCTTTCTTTCTTTCTTTCTTTCTTTCTTTCCTTCTTTCTTTCTCTCTTTCCTTTCCTTTCCTTCCTTTCTTTTTAAGGCAGGGTCTCACTTTCAATCTTTGGCTAGCCTAGAACTCACTATATAGACCGGACTGGTCTTTACCTCACAGAGATCCACCTGGCTCTGTTTCCCTAATGTTGGGATTAAAGGCATGTAACACCAGGCCTAAATGATCATTGTAGTCTTAAAAAAAGGTATCTTCAGTTATTGTTGAATTCATTCATGAGCTCAAAAATATTAATTTGGAACAATAGAAAGGAAAATAATACAAAATAAAATACCACATGAACAATGCAGCCTTACCAATGTAATTTAGCAAAAAGTAGCTTAATTGATGCATTTTTAACCCAGTACAAAGCAATGCAGCTTATAGGAGCAACAATATATCAGAGAAACTGGATATATATGTATTTGTATGTTTTATCAACTTTTAATCAGCTTTAGAGATAGTTTAGAGAGAAAAGAAAAAAGTGATAGATAGTTTCATAGTTAACTGTGTTAGTCAGGGTAGCAATTATTTTAGTATTTAGTACTAAATACTAAATGGAAAAAATACATTGGTTCAAAATAAGCAAAGAGGTTAGTTAAACTAAAAGTTTCAATCACACTGTATGTTGCTCAACATTCCTTAGTTTTAAAATAGTCTTTTTCAGTCAAACTGGAGACTGATAATCTAGCAAGGAAGGAATAGGTCTTACCATTTGCAACTAATTAATAATAGAAAAATTATCCTAATATCAGAGAGGATGGAGTTGCTATGATGGAATGAATCTAGATTGTCAGAATATACTTTGGTATTTGTGAAAACCAACTGAGACCACATCCACCATCCATCTAAATTTTTTCTTGTTCACTAACTTCTCATATACAGAATTTCAAGCCAAACCCTATAATGTCAAATGCAAATATTTCCACAAACAAACAAAAATCCCTTTGCTGTCTGTAGATCCCTGTTTACCAGGAGAGGGTGGATGCATTTACTAGAACATTCATCGAGAGGGGATGGGAGTGGCACCGAATTCTATCAGGAGTAGGATAGTTGCAGGAAATGCCTCAGTTGTCACGAAACTTAAGTGATGAGTGCATGCCTCTCTGGTGCATGGAGAGGAAAGAGGCATTACAGGTGGAGAGGGTTGGGCCCACCCACCCGCAGATACAAGGAACAGCATCATCTTGGGAAGAGCAAACAAAAATGCAACTGGAACCAACTTTATAGGGCTCAGATTCTGTCTCATAATCACAGTGATGCAGAGACTGCTGAGTGGCCATGTTTCTGTTTCATCCCTCATGCGTTCCCTCTCTTTCTACTGCTTTGGTCTTTGTTTCAGGGAAAAATATTTTCAGATTTGTCTCCAGCTCAGTTCTAGATTCTTTAGCTAAAATCAGGCAACTGTAGAAGACCGAAGTACCTTGCCCACTGTCTCCAGGCCCAAGAGTAGCACATCTTCCTGTCAGTTTTGGGACTTGTTCTAACTCTTATTGGCTCTTCAGCTCCTTCATCATCTCTGCAGATGTCAACATGGAATGTGCAATGCTTTTCATGTGCAGGGTGGTTTATAATATTATTGAATGGGTCACATAAATTTCAAATGAAGCTCAGAGATTGTTGGGCATACATGACCCTGGGTTCTATTTGAGTCTCTCTGTCTCTGTCTCTCTCTCTCCCCCTTTCACACACACACACACACACACACACACACACACACACACACACACACACATACACACACACACACACACACACATACACACACACACACACACACACACACACACACACACAAAATTAAAATTTTCAAATGCTTAGCAATTTGTTTCTGTTATCTACAAAAAGAAAAGACAAATGACATGATCAAAATAATCTGAACATTTTGTCAGTCTTGGCCATCAGGGTTTGGGTACCATGAGCCTTGAATATAAAAGTTAGAATCCTCTTGGCTCCTTTTATTTTACATTGACATGAGCAACACAGATGAACCGAGTTGCATGCTTACCTTAACAATATGTCATGAAATAGTATATAATGTCAACATTTTAGCTTCTCAGCCTGCTCAGCCCAAGTGGCCACCTCATCAAATATACCACTATTTTTCCACACCAGAGAGAAATACCCAAACTGGAGAGATTTGGTTTAGATGGTGTGAAGGGCATCAATCACCTAAACATATTGAAAGGTTTTATAAATCAATACAACTGCCATGCCACTGTTCCTGAGTTCTTATCAGTTACTGCCCAATGCCTCATGGATTTTTTTGTTTTTTATTACAAGGCTTGATTTGCTGATAATGTAATGCATTCTTTACTCATGAATTAATTTTAAATTAATTCTATTTTCTTATAATCCCATCCTTTTCATTTAGTATAGAACATTAAAAGTGATCATTGGCCCTAATCGACATGTGTGTAGGATCTAATGTTGCAGATGCACTGAGGTGGCTGTGCCTCAGTATGGACTCCTAAGATTTTATTTTGAAGAAGTAAAACCAAGGCACTGGCACTCCAATCACCAGCTTGGTGGCTGATAAATGTTAGCCCTGTGCTAAGCACAAATGAGTGAGTGGATCAACTGGACGAGTCATGCAACTTTTAGACTTCTAGGTCAGCTGACCAGTATTGGGAGCTTCGAGTCTTCCAGCCCTCAAGAGGGACAGAGAGATCCTTGAGAAGGGCAACTAAGATGCTGGCTTTCTGTAGCAACTTGAACCTCAGAAGGAACGTATGCCAGCCCATATGTTGTGCCATAAATAAAGTGGATAAGGGAAGATGGTAAGACTAGGAATTGGAACCCATTAAGTTCCCTCTGGGAAGATTCAGTCCTGAGAAACCCAGAAACAATGTATTCCTACATGCTAATGACACTTCTTGATAACCCTCATTACCACTCAAGAGAAATGTACTTTTCTTAATTTCCTTTTAGACTTGTAAAGTCAAGCACATTGTGTTTGCTTAACTCTCACAAGGCAAAGCATCTCATAAGTAGTAAGTCCAGGGCTCTCAATCCAGAAACCCAGCTCTGGTTTGTAAACTTCAGACATACACAACATTGTTGCAGGATATTTGTACACTGTGTAAAGAGTGTTGTGATTGGCTTAATAAAAAGCTGAACAGCCAATAGCTAGACAGGAGAGATTAAGCAGAACTTCCAGGCAAAGAGAGAGAAACTCAGGGGATGAATCTAGGTGAACAGGATTCACCAGCAAGACACATAGGAAGTCAGACATGCATTATGGAGGACAGGTAACAGCCATGTGACAGGAAGCAGATTAATATAAATGGATTAATTTAAGTTATAAGAGCTAGTTGGGAATGACCCTAAGCTAAGGCCAAGATTTCATAATGAATAACGTTTCCATGTCATTATTTGGGTGCTAGTAGTCCAAAGAAAGTTCAGCAAGAAAGTCCAACTACACAACACACTATCTTCATTTTATTACATGGGCCACAACAGAATTCTTCTTCATGGGCAAGGTAAAGTTTCAGTAGCAAATAACAGATAAAGCACTCATACATGAATTAAATATGTCTACAAGTGGTTATATACCTTTCAAAATGTGTGGTCATAGGTTGAAGACATAACTCCATGGTTCAAATTGCTGATTTGTTCCCAGCATCCATGATGGTTAGCTGACAACTGCCAGCAATTGGAGCTACAGGGGATCTGATGTCCTCTTCCAACCTCTATAGTTACCTGTACATACACACACATAGACAATTAGAAATAATTGTTTCTTATTTGGGGAGCAATGGAGAAACCTATTTATATCAGAAAACAGTGTGTGACATTTGATTTAAGCAGAAAAAAAAATACCATATTGATAGAAAGTTAGATTTGTAATTCTTATTTGGGATAGAGTCTGTAAAGGACAGTGATGATCTATAAATTCTGAAGATGTTCTGAATGGGTCAAATCAGTGACTCTGAAGCACCCTGAGACCCATAAGCAAAAGCTAGTGGAACTAAAGCTGATTTATGGAAGCCAGAGTCTATGAGCTCAGTCTTGTGCTGCCAATTAGGACATTTGTAGGAAGGAGTATGCCAAGCATTTTGGCATTGGCATTTGAAGACATTCAGAGTGATGATGGGTAGAGTTTTCCAAAACTGAAGAAAGATTTGAATACTCAGATGAAAATAGCATTTTGAACATTAAAAGTTTGGATGAAATCTAACCTTCTTCTAGAGAGCTGAACTTTCAATAGTATAAAACACAGAAGAAAGCAATATTAAATGTTAATAAACAGTAAAAAAAACTTTAGATAAAAATAAATTCATTTTAGCATATACTTCACTAGAAAAAAATTCAATATGACAATGAAATAGTTGTATAACAAGGAATCATTCTAAGTCAAGAACAAGATACTCAGGCAATTTTGCAAGGCTGAGTGTAAAATGAAGACACTTTCAAATCTTATAAGGCTGAATAATTTGCATAAGATATTCCTTAATATGAATAAACTAATAGGCATGAGATTCTAGCAAGAACAGGGAGTGAGCTCTTAAAACAATAACATCTCAACAGTTCAAAGTCATAAATATGTTCATATAAGTGTTGCGTTAAATACAGTTAATGCCTTTACCTAAGTAACATGCCCCTCTGTTCTTCCTTGCCATGGATTAGGAGGAAATGAAAACCTTCAACAGATTCATGAAGATATTTTTATGCTCTCTGAATACGGAAGGAATTATTCTTAGAGCCTGGGCCTTATAATTTTAAAGTATTTTTTATTGTATACATCCTGACATGTTTATTCGGGTTTCAGTAAGATGTAT